>NW_012148363.1:2297281-2300176 GCF_000956105.1 Propithecus coquereli | reverse complement strand
GAATAACAACATGTCTGCCTTGTGGAAGTACATAAAATTTTAGAAATATGGTTTTCTCCAAATGCAGGTGCTCCTAGAGTGTTTGACTCCTGCTCAAAAACCCTACAAAAAAATTTGAATGATTGACCCATCTTAATCCATCCTAATAAGGTCTGAATGCTTCTTAGAAACATTTTCTTTAAAAGCAGTGATGGTAGGAGGAAGACCGATTTTGAATAAAAACTCATCTTTAGCATTTTTCTCACAATTATCATTTTTAAAAAATACTTTCTCCATTCTTCTTAATAATCATCAGCGTTGTGCCTGGTCTTCTTCATGTGAGAGTCACATTCTACACATCAGGGGCTGGTCACAGGGAGCAATAATTGGAAATGAGACCCAGAGGAGTAACAAAGCTAGAGGCAGAATACGATGTGTGTCACCAACACTTGACTTACCTCCACCCTTCAGACCTTCTGAAGCCATGTTGGCCAATCTCTAGGTTGCCAAGATAACCTTATGATCTGAAAATCTACGTGCCCTTGGAGGAGTAGATTTAATGAGCAGGGTAACTATTAAACAAATGCAGAATTAGAGTGTATTCTGTCCTCCCCCACCCCAAATGACAAAAATGACTACACCTGTTAATATTGTTGATGCTGTTTCTTTTTCTCAAGACCATCCCAATTTACCATTGATAACAAAAGCCAGCTCATTCCTAATGCTATTGATTCAACCCTGGTCCCACAATCGTAGGCTATCTCTTCCTTCCTTGAACCCCAATACAGCTTTTGTTTACCTCAACAGCCAGCGTTCCATAAGTGCAAGAGTGAAGAGGTCATGTAGTCCCAAATGTGCACCAAGGAGGTTGGGCACTCCATAATCTCTATGCTCCTCCCAAAGGAAACCTTGACCTCATTCTTTGTTCCTTTAAGAATAAAGTCTGCCAAACCAATTGGGAATCTTTTGCCTCTGGGCTTCCCTAGAAAATGGCCCTGAAGAAATTTGTAACTTTGTTCTCTGGAATGTGCTATCTCAGTACTCTTCTCACATCTTGGAGCCGAAGGGAAAAAACTCTCAAAACCCCACAGTATGCCTTTTAAGTTGATTTAAAGTCAGGGAACTGAGTGAGATCCCTATAGACTGAGGTAGAGAGAAATGGAGTAGATAGAGAAGAGAAAGGGGCCAAGAACTGAGCCCTGAAAACTCCAAAATTTGGAGGTTGCACTGAGAAGAAGCTCCCATGGACATATAAGGGCAACCAAGAGAGTGTTGTTCCGGAGGCCAAGAGAAGAAAGTGCTTCTAGAAGGAGAGGGGTGGTCAACCATATCACATGCTCCTGGGAGTTCCAATGAGACAAGGCCAGAAAATAGCCCACCAGATTTGGCAAAATGAAACTCATGTGGATGGAAAAAGAAGAAATGAAGCTTACTTAGAGAGGTAGGAAGAGAGGAATCCTACTCACAGAGGGTAGATGAGGAGAAAGTGAAAAAGGAATAACTTACTTTGAAGAGTTGCCCTGAAAGTGAGCTGAAAAATGAGGCAGTGACCAAAATTTGCAATATCCATGGAACTTTGCTTTTTGCTTCTTTTTTTTTAAAGTCTAGACAATATTAAGACATATTTGCAAGTCTAGGTTCTTGTTGAGAGAAAGACATTGACCTTGCAAGAGAGAACGGGGAAATTGCAAAGGCAAGATTGTCGAGTGGACTGGAAGTGATAAAGGTAGAGATATCGGGCATCGGCAGGAGCTGGAAGATGCAAAGAGAAGAAACGAAAAGCCTGTAAGCTTGAGTTGATTTGATGATGGGAAGTGATTACTTCCCTTTGTATCAATAAAGAATGAGGGAGGTCACAGCTGATGAGGAAAAGGTCTTCTGGACAATGGGAACACAAGAGTACTAGGGAATTACAGCAAGATTACTAGGCTTTACCAAGTGTCCACTCATAAATTTAGCCCTAGTCTCTAATTTGGCATTTAGCATATGCTGCATCACATTATTAGTAACTATTTTGTATGTGAAAATCATATTCTTCTAAATTATTTGCAATTTCTCAAAGGTCGAATCCCAAGGTTGTACTAATTGGTATCTTCTCCAGGGCATATTTTAGTGTCCAGCAAGTAGATACCTCATAAACATTTGTGGAATTTAAGATCGAAGATTGAATTTGTGATTGTGGATGAGATACTTCAAGAAATGTTCTAGCCCTTTTTTCCTTTATCCTGTACCTTATTAATATAGATGTTCCTAAAAATCATTGCTTTCTTTTCTCTGCACACACCCAGCCTGACAAACACAGGGTCTGACTTAGCCCTCATATCACTAAAGGGCTCCAAAGGGACCCCTCTGAGCACCCTAAAGGGGCATTCAGATCCCCCAGCCGTTTAAATATGTCCTCTGCTCATCAAATCTGGTCTAGAGCCTGAGATAGCATCGATGTGAGATGTCTGTTTCTAGTTTCTTTTCTTAAAGCTGAAACTTAGGGCCAGTTCCATTCAGTCACATTTTTGTACTCAAATTATTTACCTCAATAATCTCAGCACTAGGTAGCAAAAGTCATAGACTGTGCCCTAGAAATAGAAAAGCTTCACACATATATATATATACATATCTTTAGACCCTTGCTTCTCAAAATTGGTCCTTGCACCAGCAACATCAGCATTACCTTAGAGCTTATTAGAAATGCACCTTGGGTTCTTAGGTTCACTCCAGACCCACCGAATCAAAATCTGCAACATGCTCAGATGATTCCTACACCACCCAAGTTTGATAAGTACTCCTCTAGATGATAAGAGAAGCTCTCAAATAAAGTTATGTAATTGTGCTGACAGAAAGCTTTGCAAAATATATAAAAATTTAAACAATTGCTTTGATTTTTATTCATAAATAAAGGCACACTGTATTGTTATATGT
>NW_012148363.1:2291880-2293801 GCF_000956105.1 Propithecus coquereli | reverse complement strand
AAAACAGATGAGTAATAACTGGTTGCTGATTAATTTGTTTGCATAATTAATTGCTTATAGAGTTATCTACATTCCATTCTTGTTTTGTATGCAGGCAGGTCATCCACAGCTATGTTATCTCTGGAAAATGTGAACTCTGTTGCATTTTCTCGTTAGATAGATTAAAGGAACACCCAGAGGGGAATTATGTAGCAAATATTACTTGTAGGAAAGGCCTTTAACTTTGCTTGATTAGGTTATCATTCACCTAAGTCAAATCACAGCAGTCTCTGAATGGTCTGATTCCAATGCTAATAAGAGCCAGTAGGGCATGAGGATCCAAAGGGTATAAGAATAGAGCTTGGGTGACTAAATTATCAGCGAACCACTCCTCGATGGATTCAGATCACAGAATGGGATGGCAGAAAATAATGACAGCTCTGGGACAAAGCTGAAGGTACAATTCTTTGAAGATATTGCATGTTTATACTTTGGACAAAACCTTTCATTTACCCCAAAATTTTACTCTATATTTTTTCAGTTTTTAAGGAGAGAAAAATCCTACCAGGTAGTATGTAGATGACAATATTTATTTATCACCCTGTGATAAACGTAACGACGTCATACTGCTTTGGGAAAGGCGTATCTGTAAGGAGACTTGGTTTTGCTGAGGTTTTATTTAAATATGAAAGAGGACAATTATCTTTAAAATAATTAAGAAGTAAAGAGATTTTCTACACAAACACACATGCACACAACTTTCAATCCCCTCCCTTTAAACCAGATATAACACTGGACTGAAGATTAAAAAACATTAATCAAACTATATGAAGAGATAGATTCTCTGAAAACTCAAAAACCTTCTTTTCTAAAGCACAATTTTGGGAGGGATTTTGTAAAGGGCATCACTCCTGCTGAGTGTCAGCTTCATTGTAGACACTTAAAGATATTCTGGGGGTCCATTTTCAACCACAGCTCTTGTCAATCCAATTTTGTGATACAAATCGTCATCTGAGGTTCAAATTTTCAATTCACAGCCCACAAAACAGTTTTCAAAAAATATTTTCTAGTTAATCTTAGGACCCATTTACATGAAATTAATATTCTGTTTTCCAAAAATATTGCTGCTCTCAAAAGATGTTTTCTGTTTTATTATTAAATCTCGAAATATTACTTTGAAATATATACTAAAAACTTTGAGGATTATAGGTAAAAAATAGTCACGATGGCCTAAAAATCAAAGGGCATTTTTAATCATCCTGTGAGGACGGCAGGTGCAGACGTGTGGACTGCTGCCTGGATGTTTTGTGTCACGTATCTATTAGACAGCTCCAGCCTCCCATCCCCCATATCAACCTTTCCAAACTCAATTCAGAGTTTTAAGTAAAATAAGACCGAGAAGGTGAGTTTTTAGAGACTTAAGCCACTCCTACTAATAATCTACACGGCATCCACTTATAGTCCAAACTGCAAAACAGTGCACCGAGTTAGGTTTTGTATCTGTACTTGTGGAATTTTTCCATTCATTTACCTAACTGCAAATAAGTCATTTAAGATACTAAAGAAAACTATGTAGAAGATAATATGCTTAGACATAAAAAAAAGTCCTTACTGAGCCTATAATAGCTTGCTCTGAACATAAAATCCAGATGTAAAAGTTAACTTATGTTTCTAATGTTTATAACAAGCAATTGTATTTATCCATTTTGAACAGGCTTAGCTTTTACATAAAGCTGATTTCTTTGGCAATCTATTCCATTTAAAAATTCTCATTTATGATGTGAGTACATATTACATTTTATAACCCTAAAAATCACCATGAGCATCCTCTATTCAACTATAATAAACTGTAAACAGAGCAAAAACTATTATGGAAACAATACACATAATCACACAAAGTAGCATACTATCAAACAAAATAAAAAATGACAATCGAAAAAAA
>NW_012148363.1:2289767-2291830 GCF_000956105.1 Propithecus coquereli | reverse complement strand
AACACATTCTTATACCTATAGAATAGTTACTTTTAAAATATTGCCCTTTAGGCTTCCAACTTTATTTGAAGTTGGATAATGTTGGTGCTGAACTCTGCCTGCCAGAGTCTCAAAGGATGGCCTCACTTTTATCCAAAGGCATGTTAAGTACGAATGATGAGCTTTCTGTAGTCACATTGCCTCCTCCTTTTCTTAAGTCACCCCTACATAAAGATGATTTGAAAACTGTACGCCACTGTTTTCCTCAATTAATTTATATGCTAACATATTGTAAACAGAAATATTTGTTAACGAATATGAAAAGAGGCATGCATTTTCTATAATAACAAGATAGAATAAAATAAAAAGTTTCCTGGCACTATCTGAAATTATACATTATTAAGCACAGAAGGGTCACCTTCAGAAGTTTTGTTCAGATGATAGTTTCAAAAGCATTTTTCTATATTCTGGAGATAAATGGAAATGACCAAGGAATGTTAAGGCTAAAAGAATCCTTTGAGATCATCTTATTTGGCCCTTCTTTGTTTAGGTAACAACATCAGAATGATCAAAGAACTTAACCAAATTCATTCATTTAGAGCCAGCACTGTGATTTAAATGCACAGTAAGATTTTTTGACTTCTAGAATATCCAGTATGATTCTGCAAGTTAAATATCACTTTAAAAATTTGATGTGGTAAGAATAGAAATAATATTTAATCAGCTACAAAGTTAACACAAAAAAACATAACACATGAAAACATAACCTGGGGAAATGAAGGTTAATTTGTCCAAGAGTGATTCCCTGCGGGCAGGCTGGTCACCCAGAGAAAGATCTGGAAACCTGCAAGGCTCCAAGAAAATTGGCTAGAACTGAGTGTCCAAGGCATCCAATACTTATAGAATGCTGATGTGGAGAACTGGACCAAAAACTCACCATATCCTGTGAGCTGCAAGAGTCAAGCTTTCATCCTTCCCTCTGATCATGCTAAGAAAGGAGCTGTTGATTCCCCAACTGTGCAAGTTTATAATCACAACGGCCAAGGCCAAGATTCCTTCCCCATACCCGAAGGCACTGTGGGTCCTTATGTGCCATCCCAGAATGCAGGGGGCAAACAGGGAACTATGCAACTTATCCCCAAATAAACATGGCCTCAGAAGGCCCATTGTGTGTGCTGTTGGGTTATTTGTTGTTTTTAAAAGAAAAATTATTTTTCATTATTATGGATACATAATAGACATATTTATGGGGTACATATGATATTTGTCTTTGTTGCTTAACATCCACCTATGGACTTTTCCCATCAGCATTCCAAACATTACTGAGATGCCATTCCATCTTTTGAGAAAGAGCTGTTCCTATTGCTATGTATAAGTGGTTGACTCTCTTTTTGTGCTAATGGAATAGTGATGTAAAAATTATGGTGATGAAAAATTTCTTTCAACGTAATGCTACATATTTTACATTTGACTTTCCACCCTTCTCTTTCCCATAAATGTCCAGACTACACTTGCAGGGACTCTAGTAAAGGACACCCAGGCTCTCTGGGCTCTGATTAATTTGGGCAAATAAGGAGACCCAGTAAGTGATGGAAAGAAGGGAGGAGCATGAAGTCAGGGATTCTATTCTCCTTGTCTCCTCCCTGCGAGTCCACTTCAGGCTGGTGGGGTCCTGTGACTTCAAGTCATTGCTCTATGTGTCTCTTTCCCTTAGCTAAACTCTCACTCCCCTAATCCCTTCAGGTCTAGGAGAGACAACACCCCCATACCCCTGTGGTGCTAGGTTCCTGCACCATCCTTTGTAGTTTCCCTAGATCTTTTCGTTGTCTGTGTAATTATTCCCTTTGCAAATAAAGACCTCTTCAGAATATCCTGTATTGAGTGTGCCAACTCTTTCTTTGGGGGACCCTGATAGATACAAATCAGGTGCAAAATTCTGATTAAAGATTAAGTATAGCTAGATTTTTTTTTAAAGGAAGGCTAAGCGACAGAAAAATCCTTTAAAATGACACTTTAGACCACCCAAAGAATAAATCCCTTTTTAATCTATCTGTCTATATACCCATATCCCAAATTTACTAGAA
>NW_012148363.1:2287380-2289717 GCF_000956105.1 Propithecus coquereli | reverse complement strand
GAGAGTTCCTAGAAATACTCCTTTACGTATGGACCAAACAAGCTGTGGAAGGAAAACAGCACCTGTGCAGCGGGATGGACATGCAGATGAGCCTCCCCTCACTGCAACCCTGCTGGACCAGGTGATTTCTGCTCTTTTCCTGCCCCACAGATAAACTCCAGTAGAAAGATACTAATGAGATTACCACTGAGAAATAAGAAGCTCTTTCAGCCTGGAGTGTTCTGCACAGAAAATAATAATGAAACCAAGCAATGGTGCCCCGGGGAATGTTCTCCTTATCTGCATTTAGTGTTCCCTCACAAGGAATCCTTAGTCCTTTGTAACCACAGTTAGATGAGCCTAAACAGACTTCCAGGCCTACTTTGTCTGGCTCAGGGGAGTACTGTAAATCCTCGGCATTTGTCATTAATTCATTCCAGAGAGTCCAGATGCCTACAATAGTACACATAGTTCAGCAGAAAGAGGCCTCCCAGGAGCTGACTGGATGCGCCCAGTGTCAGGGGCCTGGGAATAGGTCCCTCTGTCCCTGGGAGTGAGGCCAACAAGGGGAGATGAGGCACAAAACACACAGAAAAATGTAAGGGTCAGGTTTCCAGGAGGGAAAATATGCCACCTATTTATGTTGACCCCTTCTCCCTCTAACAGGTTGTAAGCTCCATCTTGGAAATGCAGACAAACGTCCTTATGGCAATTCTTTACTCAGTCCAAAAGGAACCACCATGAGATTCACTAACTTTGGGGGCTTTGATTAATATTCTAAATCTGTAGAATAGCTCCTGGTATATGAATAACAACATGTCTGCCTTGTGGAAGTACATAAAATTTTAGAAATATGGTTTTCTCCAAATGCAGGTGCTCCTAGAGTGTTTGACTCCTGCTCAAAAACCCTACAAAAAAATTTGAATGATTGACCCATCTTAATCCATCCTAATAAGGTCTGAATGCTTCTTAGAAACATTTTCTTTAAAAGCAGTGATGGTAGGAGGAAGACCGATTTTGAATAAAAACTCATCTTTAGCATTTTTCTCACAATTATCATTTTTAAAAAATACTTTCTCCATTCTTCTTAATAATCATCAGCGTTGTGCCTGGTCTTCTTCATGTGAGAGTCACATTCTACACATCAGGGGCTGGTCACAGGGAGCAATAATTGGAAATGAGACCCAGAGGAGTAACAAAGCTAGAGGCAGAATACGATGTGTGTCACCAACACTTGACTTACCTCCACCCTTCAGACCTTCTGAAGCCATGTTGGCCAATCTCTAGGTTGCCAAGATAACCTTATGATCTGAAAATCTACGTGCCCTTGGAGGAGTAGATTTAATGAGCAGGGTAACTATTAAACAAATGCAGAATTAGAGTGTATTCTGTCCTCCCCCACCCCAAATGACAAAAATGACTACACCTGTTAATATTGTTGATGCTGTTTCTTTTTCTCAAGACCATCCCAATTTACCATTGATAACAAAAGCCAGCTCATTCCTAATGCTATTGATTCAACCCTGGTCCCACAATCGTAGGCTATCTCTTCCTTCCTTGAACCCCAATACAGCTTTTGTTTACCTCAACAGCCAGCGTTCCATAAGTGCAAGAGTGAAGAGGTCATGTAGTCCCAAATGTGCACCAAGGAGGTTGGGCACTCCATAATCTCTATGCTCCTCCCAAAGGAAACCTTGACCTCATTCTTTGTTCCTTTAAGAATAAAGTCTGCCAAACCAATTGGGAATCTTTTGCCTCTGGGCTTCCCTAGAAAATGGCCCTGAAGAAATTTGTAACTTTGTTCTCTGGAATGTGCTATCTCAGTACTCTTCTCACATCTTGGAGCCGAAGGGAAAAAACTCTCAAAACCCCACAGTATGCCTTTTAAGTTGATTTAAAGTCAGGGAACTGAGTGAGATCCCTATAGACTGAGGTAGAGAGAAATGGAGTAGATAGAGAAGAGAAAGGGGCCAAGAACTGAGCCCTGAAAACTCCAAAATTTGGAGGTTGCACTGAGAAGAAGCTCCCATGGACATATAAGGGCAACCAAGAGAGTGTTGTTCCGGAGGCCAAGAGAAGAAAGTGCTTCTAGAAGGAGAGGGGTGGTCAACCATATCACATGCTCCTGGGAGTTCCAATGAGACAAGGCCAGAAAATAGCCCACCAGATTTGGCAAAATGAAACTCATGTGGATGGAAAAAGAAGAAATGAAGCTTACTTAGAGAGGTAGGAAGAGAGGAATCCTACTCACAGAGGGTAGATGAGGAGAAAGTGAAAAAGGAATAACTTACTTTGAAGAGTTGCCCTGAAAGTGAGCTGAAAAATGAGGCAGTGACCAAAATTTGCAATATCCATGGA
>NW_012148363.1:2285209-2287330 GCF_000956105.1 Propithecus coquereli | reverse complement strand
CAAGGAATTTGAAATGTAATTACACAGAAAAGTGCTCTTCTTCTCTGAAAATATTGTCCACAGAAAGAGGTGGGAAGAGGTGGTCCCTGGTGGGATATGCCAGGGACAGTGCAGAGGAGAGGGCAGCATGGGAAGGAGGGGCCAGGCAGCATGGACTCCTGATAGAAAGTCTCTAAAATTGCCTTTAAACAATGAGAGGACATAGAGAAGGATGAGTGAATGGAGTTACTACCAAACAAGAACTGAAAGTTTACTGTAATTGGCCTTGGACAGCACGGTGGGCACAGAGGGAGAAGAGAGAAGGAAGAGAAGGAGGGAAGGCAGGAAGAAGAAAGAGGGGAAGGAAGGGAGAAAAAGGAAACGTGGGGTGCTGTTTTACATAAGAGCTTTGGCTTAGGGAAGCAAAACATAAAAAGCTCAGGTTTCAGACCAGACAAGAGAGAATTTGGGGATTCTAGTTTAGCCTGTGAGTCCAGGGGCACTGGTTCAACCACAAGGAACTGAGCATGAGGGAGGGAACAAACGAGAATACCTCTGCAGAGACCCACGGCATTGCAGGCATCACGAGAGAGTTCAGACTGTATTGAAGGGTAGAACACACATAAATCACAGGATCAAGTAAAATAGCAAAGTAATGAGAGGAAACACCTGAATGATATTTTAAAATGCTTTAAATATACACCCAACTACATGAGGTTGTGTCTAACTGTGACTTCTCTCAATTGTATATTCTTTTACTCTGGAGTTCCCATAAATTATAGTATGAAACATGCATATGAAGAGATTGAAGATGCAGTAATAAAAAGCTTGATTTTTAAAGTTTGAGATAGAAGCTGCCAAGCAAGACCCTCCTTTCTTGAAGAAGGGTCTTCCTTTCCACCCACTGGTGACCAGGGGAACTGCCCTCTGCAGAGCATACCTGAGTGGATTTATATTTGGGAACTGCTTAGGAAAGTGCTATAGTCAGGATGTTTTTTCTCCCCAAAATTCATTATGTTGAAATCCTAACGCCGAGGTGATGGTATTAAGAGGTGAGACCTTTGGGAGGTGATCAAGATTAGTGCCCTCATAAAGAGACTCCAAGAGGGCTCCCTCACCCCTTCTTCCATGTGAGAACAGTGAGAAGACACCATCTGTGGACCAGGAAGCAGCCCTCACCAGACACTGAATCTGTCTTTACCTTGATCTTGGACTTCCCAGACTCCAGAACTGTGAGAAATAAATTTCTATTGTTTATAAGCCAGTCAGACCATAGTATTTTGTGATAGCAGCCTAAATGGACTAAGAAAGTTTCACCCTATTTTCATATCATCATCTTTTAGTGATACTAATCAGTGATAGAATTTTAGGAGAAGCTATACAGTAATTTGGCAAAATGCAAGAGGAAATATCTGAGTGGTGACTCTGCCCTTTCTATGCAGAATAGACCAACACCCAAAGAGTCCTTTTATGCAAGGTATCTGCACCAAGTTCAGAATGGAATCTCGTGATGAGAAACTAAAATTCAAAGTGATGGAGGCTAAAGATGATTCTAGGTGACAATGAGAAAATGTACATGACTGATTTTATTCCTTTTCATAGTTTCAGAAATAGATTGAGGTTGAGAATTGTGGTTTGAGAAAGCCAAGTTTCCAATCCTCTTGGTAATTAACGTACTTCCCAATCTGTGATGCAGCAATTCATAAAGTATTCTATATCACTGCCTCGTTATTAATGATTCAAGAAAGAGAAAAATTTTGCTCTTTCCAAAAATTTTAGAAATAAGGCAGTTTGTGAAGGCATACACACACCCCCCCCACACACACACACTTAACCACACATGCTTGTCAATATAGCAATAGATCCTATCAAAATTTTCCTAGTGTACTTTATTCACAATGGCTTCAAATGGACACTAAAGCTTTTCCTTGTACCCTCAAAAGATGAAAATTACAACAGTAAAGAACATATTTTAAAATACAAATCTCTGAACAATGTTTAACTTGAAAATTCATGTCCATGCAGTTTCAAGACAAATTTAAAAATTCTCAATCCAAATATGAGAATTCTACTTTGAGAATAATCTTGTGTTTGTGTATCTCAGCTGCCTCTATGAGAGCATTTTATTGGGCATACTTTCAT
>NW_012148363.1:2283048-2285159 GCF_000956105.1 Propithecus coquereli | reverse complement strand
AAAAAAAAAAAAAAGAATGGTTCATCAGTATCGAATCTTTCTTTCAAGTCAATTAAAATAAAAACTGTAGTGGATGTGTATGGATTTCTGTGATTCTGGTAAAGTACAATAGTTTTCCCTTGGGAAGCCACACCCCCCCTGTTCTTGGTATATTCAGTTTGGGTGAGCAAACTCCATCAATAGTTCTGAGGGTTAGTATGTGGCCCAGGTGCTAACTATCAATGTGGGACACCCCACCCCACCCAGGAAGCACGGGGGTGGCCTCACTGTGAGCCGGCCATGCCAGTGGAACCTCATGCCAGGGATTTTCCTGGAACAACCGGTAAAGAGCTAAAATCCTTGGGACATTTCAGTTTTGTGAACAATAAATGCTTTTTTTGTTCTTAAGTCAGTTTGAGTTGTTTTTCTGTCACTTATACCCAAAAGATACCTGATCCCTACACAGGCAGAACAGTATCCATTAGATTGAATGACAAAGTTTGCCGGCACCCTCAGTAAGGATGGTTTAAATGGAGCGGCACTGGCAGAAGCTGGGGACACTCTCACTGCCTCCTCATCCTCTTTCGTCAACTCTTAAAACACAGTTTCATCTACTTATAAAAGGAAGGAGAAGTCGAACCAATTTTTAGAGCAGAGTAGTCATGAGAGAAAGCAGAAAACAATGTTGGTGTCTTGGAGCCATGGTGCTCAGGACCCCACCTGAGGAACAGGTGTGCCGCATCCTGTGGGTACTATTGCCAGTGCCCAAACAGACCCCCACCCATTTCAAGCAACTGTAAAGTCTCCACAATAATAAATACATTTGATCTTAATTTTTTATATCCCTCAAATACTTAATGCTGTGCCAGGTATACAGTGGACTTTTGTTAAATGTAAGTTCATTTGAGCCTCCCACCTTCCTGAACACAGAGCAGCCCACAAGCTTACTCCATGTGGAGTTTTACAGTATCCTTCTGATGGAAGAAAAAAAATCACATTTTGATTCCAAGTCTGGTCATTCTGGTGACTATGGAATTTAGATATGTTTATTACCAATTCTATAGGATTCTTCACTTCATCATAACTCCTGTCTTTACATGGACTTGTAATAAATCTGTTACCAAAGTCTCAATTTTCTTTCACAACATTTCTCATATTAATTTTTCTTTTCTACTAGAATATATTTTAGAATTCAGGTGCTCACTAGAATAGCAACACCCTAATTGGTCTTTGTGCCTCTAGTCACTGTTCCAATCCATCATCGAGCGAATAATCCCAAAGTTAATGAAATATCCCTGCATCAGTTAAAGCAGGCAACAAAAACCACATTCCTAAGTACCCTGACAGAATTTCATTTATACGATTTTTTTTAAGAGATCACGCTCTGCCTTTATTACTAGTCGTTGTTTCTGTTTCTGTGTTTTTGTCTCTCATTCTTCCCAACTTGATTGTGAATTCTTAGAATTTGGGATAGTTTTTAGTGGCTCTCACCTTGTAAGTAAGGCAAATCAAATAAAGAGATATTTTCTGCACTAATTCCATGCCAATGCACAACATGTAGGTACTGAGTTGTATGTTTTCGATCATCACCAGTTAAGGGTGACAGTATGATGTGTGGACATCAAGCTCTCGGTTAGACGACAGGCCGTGGTCAGATGCCTGCCATTGCTTTGCATATTATTTTCATTACTTCATCAAACAGGTGAGGATGGAAATCAGTGTCAGTCTTAGTGCCATAATTTTAACATATTTTTAAACATATACCTGGAGGAACTGATATCTAGGATAAGACCTGAAGGATGAGTAGAAGTTAGCAAGGTGGAGGGGAGAGAGGAGTCATCAGATTATGGTTGGTGATTGAGATCTGGGGAGTGGGTGATGTCTCATTAGAAGAATGTATGTTGGGAGAAGTGGTTTAGGAAGAACCCTACAGAACACCGTAAGTGTGTGATGAGCAGAGAAAAGTGGTCCTGTGTCTTAACCCATGTTCCCTAAGAAGCAAAGCTACATGCTAACCTCCTTAAGGGGTCAGGGGGAGTGCCATAGCAAGACCATAAGAGTAAGAGAAAAATTGAAATAAGGTAGGAAAGGCAGGAAAGCAAATACACAGAGCTACGTCATCTAGCTAGCTT
>NW_012148363.1:2281690-2282998 GCF_000956105.1 Propithecus coquereli | reverse complement strand
AGTAACTATTGCCAGGTTCTGTGGAAAGAAATTATGAGCAAGGTAGACAGAGGAACTTCCCTATACAGAAAAGAGAATTAAGCAGTATCTCTTATTCCTTGCTTTAAGTACTCTGAAAGCAAAGGCACAGGTGCAGCAGGAGCTTTGGTAAGAGCCTGGACTGAAGACAGGGGTGGGGGTCCAGGAGGGCTTCCTGGAGGAAGTGATATCTAGGATAAGACCTGAAGGATGAGTAGAAGTTAGCAAGGTGGAGGGGAGAGAGGAGTCATCAGATTATGGTTGGTGATTGAGATCTGGGGAGTGGGTGATGTCTCATTAGAAGAATGTATGTTGGGAGAAGTGGTTTAGGAAGAACCCTACAGAACACCGTAAGTGTGTGATGAGCAGAGAAAAGTGGTCCTGTGTCTTAACCCATGTTCCCTAAGAAGCAAAGCTACATGCTAACCTCCTTAAGGGGTCAGGGGGAGTGCCATAGCAAGACCATAAGAGTAAGAGAAAAATTGAAATAAGGTAGGAAAGGCAGGAAAGCAAATACACAGAGCTACGTCATCTAGCTAGCTTTGCAGGAAGCACAAGCTGGTGCTTTATCATATGAGACATTTCAAGGGAAATCCTCCAGAACTGCTCCACTTGCGGTATGGCTGAGAGGCTGAGGAAAGGTGCGTGTTCAATTTGTCTTCTAGTTCCTTCCTTTTTCTTGCCTTCCATTGATCAAATCTTGCCTCTCATCCCTTCTAGGGCTTAGCCCCTGTAGGCAGCCCTTAGAGAAGCCAGAGCCTCCCTGGGTCCAGGTTGGTTGAGCCTGGGTGTTGGGTTTCTGCGCTCTCCCACAGCAGACACAGTGGTGACCTTCCCACAGCTCAGTCAGCAGCCCCTGGAAGAGGCTGAGATCGGGGTGGTGTTGGGAGATGAAGCAATGGCACTAGCAGCTGGAATTTTCTTAGTGATACAGTGGTGTGAGTCTCAGTGTATTTTCTTCAGCCAGGAATTAGAGAAAGCAATTGATGGCCTCAAAGAATTTGCAATAGTGCATAAACTGGTATGTCCTGCAGAGAAGCCAGAGAAAGAATAGTAAGCCAAGTGGGAGAAAACAAATAAGTCAAAGATGGAAAGAAAAGAGCCTGTTTCAAGAATGGGTCATCAGGCCAGGCCCGGTGGCTCACGCCTGTAATCCTAGCACTCTGGGAGGCCGAGGCAGGTAGATCGCTCAAGGTCGGGAGTTCGAGACCAGCCTGAGCAAGAGCGAGACCCCGTCTCTACTAAAAAAAATAGAAAGAAATGATCTGGACAACTAAAAATATATATATA
>NW_012148363.1:2275233-2279635 GCF_000956105.1 Propithecus coquereli | reverse complement strand
ATTTTCTAACAGGATGGCTTTTGCTCTATCTTTTGCAAGATCTTAATTGAGCTTTTCGAACTGTTTTAAAAATTCAGAGAATGTCTCTAAGATGTGTATTTTTAATGAACCTTCATTTGAATATAATTTTTATTTCCCACCAGTACCTGCAAAAATAAAAAAAAAAAACAAAATACATCTTTGAAAGAAAAGAGAATGCACTTGCAAGGTTATTCCTCCATGGGAAAAGTGAGTTTCTTTTTTCAGAACAACACAAATATTTAATATGTTTTCTTTTTCTTCAACTTATAATTTAATTGTTATACATATTTTATATTCCTATTTGCATGATAAAAAAGTATCATATCTTTTTTAAGAACGTCTTTTTGGTTTGAATTGCTAAAGAGACACACCCAAGGAATCAAACAGGAATAACAATTTGCAAGTCTCACATTGGAGCGATTCGCTTTACTCTCTGATATTCATCTCATTAAATCTTATTGGCCGATGATTGTCTCCCTTGTGGAAAGCTTGTGTCTTAGTCTACTCAAGCTGCTATAACAAAATACCATAAACTGGGTGGCTTATACACAACAGAAATTTATTTCTTACAGTTCTAAAGTCCAGGAAGACTGAATTTTGCTGCCAAAATTAAGGCAGCAAAAGATTTGGTGTTTGGTGAGGACTTCTTCCCGGTGCATCGGTGGCACTTTCTAACTGTGTCCTCACGCGGTTCAAGGGGCAAGACAGCTTCCTCATGTCCCATTTACAAAGGCATTAATCTCATTCTCCAAGGCTCAGGACCTAATCAATTCCCAAGGCGCCACCTACTAATGCCATCACCTTGGGGATTAGGTTTCAACATGTGAACTTTGAGGGGACACATTCAGACCATAGCAGATTAAGAGGAATATTACCTGGCAATTTTTCTGGCAGATCAGTAATGTCATTCAATACTTTTTATGAAATTATCTAGAATCTCTGGCCTTCAGTATTAGAATAATAGTCCAAATTTTCTCTTAAAAGCAGTTGGCAGTTAGACAAATTAGCAAACTGCCCACAGGCTCTCCTGACACTGGCCACCCTGCAGCCTGGCTGAAACACTGCCAGATGTAGGCAAAGGGAACCTTTTGTTCTCAGAAGAAAGATAACATTTTTTAAAAGAATAAGAATGTCTTCTTATTCCTAAAATAATAGGATATAAATATCTAGTCTCCTTTTCAGTGAGACAATTAGCAAAAATATTTCTGAGGAGATTTTAAAGAGACAGATTATTTAGGGTAAACCAGGAAAAGTCTGATATATGCCAACTTGCTGGTTGTTGGTCAGAACTGTCCTGGCAGAACGGTGCGGATGCTCAAGTGGTACAACTACCATTTTTGTGAAAATAATTTGTGCCAGGGCTCTCCTAAGCACGGTATCTTTCATCCCCCAAACAACACCGTGAGATAGATACACTTATCGTCCCTGTTTTACAGCAAGTCATGAGTGTCCCTCCACCAATAAGTGTTAGAGCAAGGTCAAAACTCAGGTCTGACACTGCAGCTGTGCTCCGAGCTGCTGTGCGTTTATAAAGAGAGCCTGAAAGGAACAGAACCAGGAAAGTGGGAATGTGGCTTCCTTCTTTTTGGCACGCTGAACCAAATTCCCCATAGCCATTATGAACTTGTGTTCAGGACAATAGCCTCATCTTGGTTTGTTTAAAATTACTGTGAGATTGTTCTCCGTGTTAGGTACTATAGTCAGCTCAGGCTGCCATAACAAAGTACCACAGAATGGGCAGCTTAAATAACAGAAATGTATTTTTTCCAAAGGTGTGGAGGCTAGAAATCAAAGATCAGAGGGCCAGCATGGACAGGTTCTGGGAAGGTCTCTCTTCCTGGCTTGCAGAGGGCTATCTTCTCACTGTGTTCTCAGTGGGGGGCGAGAGAGAGAGGGAGAGGGAGAGAAGCAGAGCAAGCTCTCTGGTATCTCTCCTCATAAGGGCATCAATCCCATCACGAGGCTTAAATAAATCTGCAATAAGGCACATCACTGTGAAATTTCAGAGCAGTTGGGACAATGAGAAAATGCTACAAGCTTCTAGAGAAAGAAACCACAGATCAAATACAAAAGATCAAAAGTTAGAATAACCACATTTCTTAATGGCATAGTACAAGCTAGAGAACAATGGAAATTGTCCCTGAAATTGAAAATTAGAAGGAAAAATATTTTCTATTTAAAATATAGACCAAGCCAAACTGTCAATCAAATGAGGATATAGTAAAGACATTTTTAGACAAACAAGATCTCCAAAAATTTGTCACACATGCGCATGCAAACGCGCACACACACACACACACACACACATATTTTCTCATGAAACACAAGAGGCTTTCTTGCATGAAACAAGAGAATGAATTAAAAACAAAACAAACGAAAAAGAGGAATTCATGCAAAACAGGAAACAGGAGATCTCAAATAGAAGAGAGGCAATGGGAATCCCCAGTGTTATGGAGGAGGAGATCCCAGAATCATTGCTATGTGTAGACAGAGTCCGGATTGGAACAAGGATGAAAGTGTTTGGCCAAGGAGAGCCCAGGGTTCTACATTCACAGTCACTCTTTTCAATAAACTTGGAGATGCATGCGTTGTGGGGGAAGAAATGATATGTAGCAGTACAAGGACAGAAACAGAGGAGCCTGAGGCTGTGATCAACAGTCAACCTGTTGCAAACTCTGAGGAGTGACAGGGGAGGGCGGTCACCAGGGTGAGTCTGAGCCGAAGGGGTCGAGGGGTTCCACTCCTCCCCTTCATCCAGAATGAGTTCACCTCTGCCTCTTACATGTATTTTAAATATATATGAATAGACTTTTAATGAAAAGAATATTAAAAATCATTACTCTATATTATAGGTTGTCATTTTATTATTTCAGGTAGGAAAGTAATATAATCAGATTTGAATTTTAGCATATGACTTTGGCTCCAAGGTGGAGAATAAATTAGAGGGAAGTAAGATTAGAAGAAAGGAGACCACTTAGGAGGCTGTTGTAGTGCAGGCAAGATATTATAAGCTCCTGAATTTAAAATAGTGACTATAGGGATGAACAAAGAAGGAAGGAGAGAATATATCCATATTAAAAATAGGTAGAATCATTATAGAACTTGGTGAGGCAAGGGGAGAGGGAATGACAATGACTCCCGGATTTCTAGTTTAGGCAACTGTTTTGGTTATAGTCTCTTTTCCAAAAATACAAAGGAGATACAGGAGAAAGAGCAGATTGGTAGAGGAAGATAAAGACTTCTGTTCTGGACATGAAACATTCAGGTAGAGATGTCTAGCAAGGGGAGGGATATATGGGTTTGAGTTTAGGAGGGGGATGGCGATGTATATTTTGGCATCCTAAACAATGGTGTTTGCAAATACAGCTAGATCACCTATGAAGAATATGTAAAGTAAGAAGAACAAAGGGACATAAAATGATAGTGGATCATGAGCTAATATCAGATATAGAAAGTTATGAATTCTGAAATAATTGCTCCCTTGGAAAGATTGTGTTGGAAATAAAATAAGCTCCATTTTATTAGAATATGCAAATAAAATTAAATAAAAATCATCTGCTCTGGCCAAACCTCATGACCCTATCCCCCAGAAAGACCAGAGGGATAGCTCCAGGAGGGGCACCCCAAGGAGAAGGTGGCAGCCAAGAAAAAAGCCTTCCCTGAGCAGCGGCCTCGCCTGCATGGACAACCGCAGAACCCACCTGGAGCTGATTTTGCTGCCATTAGCACCTTGGCTACTATTGATTCCCCTTTACACTCCATTTTTTAATTTAGATAATCTGATTCAGCAGCTCGTTCTGATCTCAGCCTTGAAAATCAGGGCATAGAGTTTTAAGCTTAAGAGTATTTCAGTGGCTTGCAGAATTTCAGCAGCTATTATTTCAAAAATCAGGAAACATTTAGCAAATTCAAGAAACTAAGTAAGCAAGGTACACAGAATTATAGAATCCTATGTTTGAATTCTTCTGAGGCTTAGGGCAACCAGTGTCATAAATTACAGCCCCACTTCGTAGACTGTCTTTGTATTTAAAAATCATATTTCCCCAAAGCACAAGTTATTTTAGGCTCTGAATTTGTGAATTGGAATGAGAGTATTTTTTAGTGTTACTTTAGAATACCTATTCCCAACCACTCCCCTAATCCCAAGACTAAATAGAATTCTCATTCTTCTTACCAGCTTCTATGCAACCTTGGCACTCGCCAATTTTTTTTTATTTTAAAGAGAAATCTGGTGTTCTGTGGTTCTGAGGTTGCCTCCAGCTAAGGCCGTTCAGGGCAGATAAAGAAGACTCTATACTATTCAGCTTTAAGAAACAATGGTGATATAGCACCTCTTGTATACTCCTGGATAGAGCTGGAACACATTCTACTAAGTGAGGTA
>NW_012148363.1:2269550-2271933 GCF_000956105.1 Propithecus coquereli | reverse complement strand
GCCTCCCAGAGTGCTAGGATTACAGGCGTGAGCCACTGCGCCCAGCCTTAAACTCTCTATTTTTTAATAGATTAATGTGACTGACAGGTACATAGCACCTCTGCTTTTGCTGTCATTGTCACAACAGGGGGTTTATAAGACAGAGGTGCTCTAGCATGGTCCATTGCACTGGATGGACGTGGGGGAGCTGCTTCTTGGTTGTTTAATAATCTATTTAGGACACGCTGCTGTCTGGTCGAAGGGTAAGAACAGATTTGGCCATGTGGTGGGGTGCACACTCTAAGACTAGCTGAGTGTCTCAGGGGGAGGGCTGCCTGCTTAGTGAAACTGGAGCCACTCTTGAGGCAGCAGCATGGTTTGGGAAGCAACTGGGTTTCCTGGATTGAGCACAGCAGCAGAAATCATGGGACCTGGGCTTGATGCCACTGGGTCTCAGTGCTGATTTGGTGAGTGACCTTGGGCAAACCACTTTCCTCCTCTTTATTCCATTAGAGGAAAATAATTGATCCTATGGTCATGTCTCATGAAGATGTAGTGAAGATGAATGTAGAATATCTGGAGCAGCTTCAGAGGGAAACACCACAGAGTACCTAATTAGTTTTATAGTCTATAATTAAGCATATGGATAGTGAGGAGGTATCCACACCTGAATTATACATTTAAAAACTAGACTTTGCTTTTTTTTCCTTTCTAAGAAGAGTGAAGGGTCCAATTATGCTCTGTCTTACATTAGATGATCTTTCCGGATAATGACCCAGAAAACTCCATCAGATAATATTATAGGTTTTAGTGCATCAGGCTAATATGATTTCAATGCTGCTAGTGAAGTGATTAAAGGTAGATCAAATAGTCAGGAACTGAAGGCCAAAGGTGGTAAATTGTTCTTGATTCACAAAGAAAAGAAATCTAGTCAAAGGTAGTTAGAGATTAAAGGTTCAAGGACTTAACCCAGCTCTGGATGTGGCTGTGTGATGGGACAGTAGTGAACAATGTACCAACACCCTCCGACAACCAGCTCTTCAAGGCTTCCCTCATGTTGTCCAAGCCCACATCCCTCAGCCAAAGAAGATGACTGGGAGGTGGAGTGTGAGCAGCTGCCAGTGAGACTACCCGATTCAGGCAGCCCAGGTGGGGACTGCGCACTGGAGCCCTCCAGGCATCAAGAGACTTCTCTGGCTTTAGCAGCCTCTCCCCACCTTGCGCTCCTGTGGAGCACCCACTGCGGAGCGGCAGGGACTGGCACACACAGGGATTCCTGCCACCTTTCTAATATTCAGCACAGGCAATGTGGGTAAGATAGAGCTCCAAAGTTTAGGGTTGATAGAGAAACACACATTATTCAGTTATTTGAAAGCAGGTGTGAAGCATAAACACCCTTTTCCAGGCCAGTTAGCCGTACTCCCTGGGTCAGCAAGCTCATGCTGTGACCTGGCCCTTCTCGCTGTCTTCTCTCTCCCCACCCTTCACAGGCAGGCTCAGCAATCCTCGGGCCATTATGACCGTGAGGATGGTGATGCCTATTTCTGTCCGAGCCACAGGCCAGCCTCTTGTTTCCAACCAAAACTGCTCCTTTCCCAGCCCCTTGAACTCCAAGTTGACAGGTCACAGTTTTAACACACTGGGTTCATAAAAACAAATAAAGCATGCCTTTTTATTTTCTCTAGCTGATCCAAACCTCCTCTCCAGCCTCTCCTACCCTGGTCTGGGGCCAAGCGGGTGAGGGAGATGTATACTTGGCAGTCTCCCTGTTTATTTCAGACCAGATCATCTCTACTGGGTAAATAGTTCATCAGCGTGGAGTCTCGCTCTAACAGACCTGCTCCTCCCTCCCTCCCTCTCTTCTCCTTCTCCATATGGTTGCTGGCTATAGGGGAAGTTTCTCTTTCTCCTGATGCCAGGATCAGGGGAGGGCCCTGGTTTCATGTGAGGTCTTGGCTCGTGCCCCCCCGCACCTAGTCTTCGGTCTCGCTGTCCTCTGGCTGGTGTCTGCTGAGTCCTGGGGGACCCAGCCTTAATTAAGGAGTCTTGCCTGTGTTTCTGCTCAAGTCCTAGCTGTTGTAGCTCTGGGTGTGTTTGCTCAGCCAGGCCATGCTCCTGGGCGCCCAGTGTCTCCAGTTACTGAGTAGGCCCCTGTACAGCTCTCACTGGTGTATTTCACCCACCAAGGTCATTCTGTGAGTCCTGAGAGGCCTGTCCATCAGCCCTCGGAGTCAGATTCACTTAGCCCCTGCCAAAAGGAGCCCCTCTGCAAGCTTCCTCACTCTCACTGTCCCTTCCCTCACAGGAAACAACAATCTCTGGTCCCTTCTGCACTACAGGAGATCCCACGCTAGCTGAGAAGCACTGAGTAGGCCCCTCCCTGCCCAGAAGTGCTGAGCTACTA
>NW_012148363.1:2266524-2269500 GCF_000956105.1 Propithecus coquereli | reverse complement strand
TGCATACACAAAGAGTGCAATGCGCACCACCCGAAGGATGGAAATATTTGAAACTCAGACTTGGGGGGGTGCGGCAAGGGCAACATACGTAACCTAAACATCTGTACCCCCATAATATGCTGAAATAAAAAAAAAAAAAAACAAGAAGACTCTAAGCAAGGAAGGACAATGGAAGTGATGAGTAAATCAATATGTCACAAGATAATTGAAGATTTTACTAAAAATCTGTTGTGGGATATGGATCCTTTTTCAATGGAAAGGTATTCTTCCTGTTTTCTAAGCTAAAACATTAGAAAGGTCAATTTCTAGTAGATGAGGCTAAGTTGCATTTTATTCTGTTCATAACGCTCATTGTTTTAGCTACTTTGTTCAGGCTAAAAACAGTATCTAAAACATTTCAACTTTCATGCTATTTACAATGTCTGCCCACATATGGAATTCTACCTTTCAAAGTAGTTATTTAAGCCTATCTGAAATCTGCTATCATTCATCCACTGCTCAGAACAGTTTTGTAAATATTTCATAGATGTACCATGAAACCTCTTAAGATGTCAGAATCCATTTTAGAAACTGAAATAATGTAGTATTACATATATTCAATAATAGTCACTTTAATAGACTGGTTGATCAATATTCTACATTTAATTATATTCATTTGGATCCATTTTACATATACATTTTATAAAAAGCAAATCATATCCTGTGGTGTGACCACAGCTAATTCTCAGTAACAGGAAACTGAGATTTTCACAAATAAGTAAGCAGTCCTCTTTTTAATCATCTTCTGTGTTCAGAGTCCATCCTGTGATTGTATTAATTTCTCCTATGGGTAGAAAGCTAAAAGAATAAAAAGAATAAAACTTTGTGATTTACATATTGCATTATCAATTCCTTAGGATCAATAAGGCAGCGTCGTTTTTGTTGTTCATCATTCTATCTGCGGTGCCTAAAATAGTCTTGTGCACACAAGGAGTGCTCAGGAAACACTTGTTGAATGAATGAATGAGTGGTGCCCACCGTTGGTGCATTGTGTAAACTATACTACGGAGACGGTATAGCAGAAAGGGCCCTGCCCTAGGAAAGGGAGTTCTCAAATCTATTACGGCTTTGGCTCTTTCCTGGATGACCTTGGGCAAGTTTGTGTCTCTTACAGCCTGAAGTTCCTCATTTGGGGAGTGAGGATAAAACTATCTGCCCTGGACCTCAGCAGACATTAAGTGGAGCAAGTGGGGAGAGCTCTGTAAACATCCAAATAACCAAAAGGACAAAAGAAAACAGAACGGCTGAAAAGAATGCAGATCTCTTGGTTTATCGCAGCAGTCCACGTGTCTTTGTGTTTGCTGTTAGCTTTTAATATTTGCATTAATGAAGGGCAGCCAAGGCATGGATAATCCCAAGCTGTTGTGTTTGGATTTGGAATTAAACTAAATGTGTTCCGTGCAACATTTTCAGAGTACACTCGCACAAAGTCATGAAATCATGCTGCAAAGGTCCAGCTCTAGGGCAGCGGCTTTGGGATAAACTTGTGACAATCTTTTAATCTCCTCATGCATTAAAGGTGCTTATTACATGCCCAGCCCTCTGACAGTTGAAAGGCGGGCACCATAAACATGACAATCAGCCTTTGGCAAAATATAATTTGGTAGTGAGGATTCAGTACAAGATTCTTCAGTAAACTCTGGAAACAGTCATTTTTGTTTACTTGTTTACTTGATCAGGCAGAAATTAGTTGAGGTTATCATTGGGGAACTGAGGCAGTAGATGTTCATAGTTGTAATTTATCACCGCTTGGCATATTATATGTAAATGAGGCCTACCCGGTCATATATTGTGATGGTTCGCTTTGGAATAAATGAATATATCACATCATGAAGATACTGAGTCATATTTTGAGTCTTTAAAATAAGTACAGTATTCATAGCTTCCCTTCCACTCAGTGATTTATCATCGATGAAACATGGGCTTCTGAAATACTGTTGAAATAATTTATTTGTTTTCTAGCCTATGCATTTGTTGATTTGGTTAGTAATTTTATCCTCCTCTGCAGCAATTGGCTGGTAAACTATTCCTTGCAACTTCAGGAAGTGAAGTATTACTAACTCATTTCTCTCCTTTATGCCTCCAGGCTATACTGTAATTCTAACCTGTCCTACTCTGCTATGGACATATTTTTACATGTCAAAACGTTCTGCATATTTACACTGGAGTATATATCTGGAATGCAGGGGTAATCGCCACCCTGAAAATGGAGCAGTGATGAAGAGAAAGGAGTGACAACAAGTGAGAGAGAGGACAAGCCCACTGGAGAGGCATGTCCTTGAGTCCCCTCCTTCGTCATTTTCCACCCTCCAGGTGTTAATTTCAATCAGAAATCATTTGTATCTTTATGGAATCGCTTTGATGCTGGGCTTGACTATGCCAAAGTCCCAAAGTTAAATCAATGCCACAGCCAAGGGGTAACCCAAGGGACACTCATTCCATTTCGTTTCCTCGCCCCTCCTGTGCTGGCTCCAAGAGTGTCTCTCCCGTGCCCGTGAGTGTCCGTGGCCTGCTGTGTTAGGAACCTCCTTCCCATCACCTCCTGCTCTAACAATGGGAGGCTGGAGTTAGACAGACCTGGGTTCAGATCTTTGCTCTGGCACTTACCAGTTCTGTGTTAGGGGGACTATATGTACCTCATGATATTTTAGAAGGATCAAATGGGTTGATCCATGAGATACTTTATGGCCTTGCATTTATTAAACTCTCTGTTTTGTTTTTTGTTTTTTTTTTTTGAGACAGTCTCACTCTGTTGCCCAGACTAGAGTGCCATGGCATCAGCCTAGCTCACAGCAACCTCAAACTCCTGGGCTGAAGCAATCCTTCTGCCTCAACCTCCCAAGTACCTGGGACTACAGGCATGCGCCACCATGCCTGGCTAATTTTTTCTATATATTTTTAGTTGGCCAGCTAATTTCTTTCTATTTTTTTGGTAGA
>NW_012148363.1:2220318-2263579 GCF_000956105.1 Propithecus coquereli | reverse complement strand
TTGGTTGATTCATGCAAAATTATTTGGACATGTACTACATACAAAACATTTTGAGATATATTTTGTGAATATATATGGGAGACTATTCAGTGATGAATAAACACCGTCCCTCTCTGGAAAAGCATGTATCTACCAACCACACAGGACACAAACAAGTACTGTAATAGCTGTACAATTTAATGCCTATGGAGATGTAGAAGAAAAAGTGATTCATTCTGACTTGAAACATTGCAGAAGGCTTTGCAGAGAATATAGAATTTTTTGTGAATCCTTGAAATAATTTTAGAAGCCAAGGTAAAGTTGTGTTACGTTTCAGACTTGAAGAACAGAAGAGGAGAAGTGTAGATGGCAAGAAAGTGCATGAGAAGGCATAAGAAGGGGCCTTGGGGGCAAGTATCCTTGTGCTGCTTGAGCAGAGGATGATGTGATGAGAGGAAGAAGGGATGGAGTTGAAAATGTCCGATTTGGAGGCTCTACATGTCATACTGAGCTTACGCTTTCTTTAAACAGCACTTTTTGAGAAGAAGAGTGACATGATCTGGACTAAGGTTTAGGAAACAGAGTAAGTAGTAACTGGTTTGAAGCAGCAAAGAGACCTATTAGTTGGTTATTGCAGTAATTCAGGCAGTAAATTATAAGAGGCTGAGATGCAGAGATAGGTGAAAATGAGAGATCAGGTATAAGACACAAAAGGCAACAGGGGATGGGATAGTTTAGTAAGCAGCTAAAAAAAAGGTCAGGGGTGTTGAGGAGTTTCCCAGCCAGGATCCTGGGAGTTAGGTGGCACTGGGGCAGGGGAATATTATGAGATACTCACATACATCCAAATACCCCATTTACATAATGTCTTATTCTATGTTTATCTACTCTTTGTCCCTGCACACAAGGATAATGAGATGATAACTCAGGCTCCCACATCTTAATCTTAACCAATGCTTTGTGCATCTCAATCTTAACCTGCCTGCTCTTTGTCTACTTTTTAAAATAAGCTCACAAAACAGCATCAATGAATATGCTGGGGCATTTAACAGAAGAGGAGAAAGGCTCTGTGCATGAATCCAGTTAACCATGTAAAGCTCCACTACTTGACATGCAGAGGATCCTCATGAGTATTTGCTGAATGAATGAATTGAAACAATACAAGAATATTTTACTGGTTATGTGGAGCTGCGTGCATGGCCCTAAAGAATATTGCGGAGGGTAGAAAATTTTGGTCTTGGTGGGGATACCTTTTCCTTACTTATATTTTCACCCTATCTCATCATATACCTGGACCATACACCTGAGCTCCTATATTCTGCCTCCTTTCCTGTTACAATGAGTGAAACATGCATGTTATTTTCTAAGGACAACCCTCAATTTCCTGGTAGACCCTAGTAGATCCCCTTTCTCCTAGTAGAAGCTTTACTCCTAAGATCGTCACTGTTCAATTCTGAATCCCCAGCTTTCACACTCTACTAGATCATTTTGATTAACATATGCAAAAAGGCTGCAATAACTTCCATCTTTAATCAAAAAAACCTTCCCAATCCCCTCCTGTTTGGGGTCTAGCTAGAGCTCATTTCTCTACTCTTCATAAAAGAATATTTATACCCACCATCTGAATTTTCCCATGCTCTGTTCTCTCCTGAATCTGCACAAATCTAGCCTCCTATCTCCCTCTCCTCTGAAATCGTTCTCTTCAAGCTCACCTTAACCTCAGTCTTGTGGGAAGAGGGGGCAATGATCAATATCATCCTCCTTTTCTTTGATATCTTCATAACTTTTTATATAGTTGATCAATCCCTCACTCCTGATACATTTTTCTTACTGAGTTTCTGTGAAGCCCTAGTGTCCTAATAATACTCCAACCTCCCAACCAGTCAATCTCAGTCTACTGTGATGAGTCATTCCTCCTTGTTCCATAGTTTAAGTCAGACCTTCTCAATCAAAGCTCCCCAAGCATGAAGCCCTGATGCCCAAAGGATCCCATTGGAGTAGACTTTTCCCTATATATCTAAAAACGGTTAGTTAGGTAACATCCTTAGGATGGAAAAATTGTCAATTAAAGCATCTTCTGTGTTCTATGGTTCAGATGAGGAGCTCCAGTTGAGAAAGGCTGCTCTAAAGGTCGATGTGACCTAGAGCTCAGTCCTTGACTCTTTTCTCATCTCTAACTACCCTTAAGACTTAGCTGATCTCATGCTTACGACACCTGATATCTTTATTTCTAACCCCAACTCTTCTTTTAATTCTAGAGAATTTTTAAATCTCTACTTGAACTAATTCTCAGATCTTGTGACTCAAAGTGTGATCTTAAGTCCAGCACTGAGAGCACCTAGGAACTTCTTAGAAATGCAGAATCTCAAGCTCTGACCCAAAACTGAGTCACAATCTGCATTCTAACAAGGTCCCAGAAAAATTCAGATGCACATGTAGGTTTAAGCAGCACTGGAATAAAACATCTCAATCTTAACATCTCCTAAGCAACTTGTTTTTCCTTGTTTCTTCTTAATGTTTTAAGAGATTCCTGGTTGAATGTCCCTGCTGTGAGTCTGAGACCCCTTTATAGCTTACCACTTATTTAGTGACTCTTGCCTAAAAGAGAATTTATCATAAAGAAAAAGAAGTTTATGTTTCCAAGTCCCTCACTGAACAGGCCTCTTCCAAGGTGCTAGGAAGGGCCCTAGCAATGTGTTCACATGATCACATGTTTTTGTATAATTTGCCAAAGTAGTTTATGCAAATTAAGACCACTGTCTCCTATCCCTATTCCCAAGTGTTTTGTCACACTTGTGGTTAACAGGTGACACTGTAGTGAATATGGGTATTTTGGTGATTTGGCTACAAGGAAATTAAGCTTAGAATGCATTTAGTTATAGTTTAGTGGAGTATATTTATGAGGTTCATAAATCATTCTTTGTGTAGCCTTCCTAGTAAATGAATAGCTTCCAAGAATACTTTGATGGCTCACTGTGCCCCCTGCTCCAGCATCCTGACTCAAAGATGCAATATCAGGACTGTGTCATAATGTGAAGGTGCCCAGCAATAAATGTCCATGAGTAGAGCAGGAGGAATAATATTTGAAGGATATGGAGCTAGAAGGTAGTCTTTCAAATTTTCAGTCATCAAATCATAAGAATTTTTTTACAGAAATGATGTGAAATAGAATTAATCAGATTTCCTGTGTTTGTACAAAGTCTAAAATTCACCAAACGGTGGATACATGTGTGTGAGAAGGCACTTGTTTTATGCACCCAATTATAAATGTTTTTAAAGTTTGATCAACCATGCCAGAATATAAATAGAAATATCTTTGTATCCTTTCTGTTTATAAATGATACATGAACAGTCTGAATGCCCCACTCAAGAGACATAGGCTGGCTAAAGGAGTGAAAAAGTACAACCCAAGTATCTGTTGTCTCCAGGAAGCACATCCAACCCACAAGGACTCATACAGACTCAAGGTGAAAGGGTAGAAAAAAATATTCCATGCAAACGGAAACCAAAAGAAAGCAGGTATAGTCATTCTCACATCATATAAAATTGACTTTAAATCAACAATAATAAAGAAAGACAAAGATGGTCATTAAATAATGGTAAAGGGAATAATTCAACAAGAACACATAACAATGCTAAATATTTATGCAACTAATTTTATCTTCCTAACACAAGAGCACCCAGATTCATAAAGAAACCCTACTAGACTTAAGCAAAGAGGTAAACAGCAGCATCGTAATTGTCAGGGACTTCAACAACCCACTGACAGAACTGGACCGATCATTCAAGCAGAAAATAAATAAGGAAACACTGGAAGTAAATGGGACTCTAGCACAAATGAGCCTAACAGACATTTACAGAACATTTTACACAAAAACTATTGAATATACATTCTTCTCATCCCCGCACATGGAACATTCTCCAAGATTGATCACATCTTAGGCCACAAAACATATCCCAACAAATTCAAAAAAATAGAAACCACACCATTTATCTTCTCAGACCACAGTGGAATAAAACTAGAAATCAACTCCAAGAGAAACACTGAATTCTACACAAAGTCATTGAAATTAAACAACATGCTGCTAAATGATTACTGGGTCAATACTGAAATTCAAATGGAAATCAAAAGATTCCTTGAACCAAACAACAAAGGAGACATGAGCTATCAAAATCTATAGTATTCAGTAAAAGCAGCCCTAAGGGGAAAATTAATAGCCTTAAATGCCTACATCCAAAAGACAGAAAGATCATGAATCAATAATCTAATGACTCGTCTCAAGGAACTAGAAAAGGAAGAACAAAAAATCCCAAAGCCAACAGAAGAAGAGACATAATGAAGGTCAGAGCAGAACTAAATGAAATGGAAAATGAAAAAAAAAATACAAAGATCAGTAAAATTTGGTTTGTTGAGAAGATAAACAAAATTGATACACCTCTTGCTACATTAACTAGGAATAGAAGAGAAAGGACCCAAATAAGCTCAATCAGAAATGAAAAAGGAAATATTACAAATGATACCATGGAAATACAGAATACCATCTTTGAATATTATGAAAATCTCTATGCACATAAAGTTGAAAATATAAAGGAAATGGACAAATTCCTGTAAACACACAACCTCCCAAGACCCAGTCAGGCAGAAATAGAACTCCTGAAAAGACCAATAATGAGCAAAGAGATTGAAGCAGTAATAAAAAATATTCCAACAAAAAAAAATCCTCAGACCAGATGGATTCATAGCTGAATTTTAACTGACCTATATAGAAGAGTTGGTACCCATATTGCAGAAATTATTCCATAACATCGAGAAAGAGGGAATCCTCCCCAACCCATTCTACAAAACCAGTATCATCTTGATACCAAAGCCAGGAAAGGACACAACAAGAAAAGAAAACTACAGACCAATATCCCATATGCATAAGATACAAAACTCTTTAACAAAATACTAGCAAACCAAATTCAACAGCACATCAAAAAAATAAGCCACCATGACCAGATCAGCTTCATCCCAGAGATTCAAGGATGGGTCAACATATGCAAATCAATAAATGTGATTCATCACATAAACAGAAGCAAAAACAAGACCATATGATCATCTCAAAAGATTCGGAGAAACCATTCAACAATATTCAGCACCCTCTTATGATAAAAACCCTAAACAAATTAGGCATAGAAGGAATATATCTCAAAATTATAAATATATGACAAACCTACAGCCAACATCATACTGAATGGGGAAAAGTTTAAAGCATTCCCACTAACAACTGGAACAAGACAAGGGTGCCCACTGTGACAACTTCTATTCAACATATTGCTGGAAGTCCTACCCAGAGACATCAAGCAAAACAAAGAAATAAAGGGTATCCAAAGGATAGGAAAGCAGAGGTCAAACTATCATTTTTTGCTGATGATATGATCTTATATTTAGAAAACCCTAAAAACTCCACCAAGAGACTCCTGGAATTGATAAATAAATTCAACAAAGTCTGAGGTTACAACATCAATGTACACAAATCAGTAGCATTCTTATACACCAATAACAGTCAAACTGAGAATTAAATCAAAGAGTCAATACCATTGACAATAGCCACAAAGAAAATAAAATACTTAGCAATATAATTAACCAAGGAGGTGAAAGATCTCTACAAAGAGCACTATGAAACACTTAGTAAATAAATCACAGATGACACAAACAAATGGAAAAAACTATCATTCTCATGGATCAGTAGAATCAACATTGTGAAAATATTCATACTACCCAAGGTGATTTACAGATTCAATGCAATCTTTATCAAATGCCAATGTCATATTTCACAGATCTAGAAAAAATTATTCTACACTTCTTTTGGAATCAGAAAGGAACCCTAATAACCAAAGCAATCTTAAGTAAAAAGAAGAAATCTGGAGGCATCATATTACCAGACTTCAAACTGTACTTTAAGACTATAGTAACCAAAACAGCATAGTATTGGCACAAAAATAGAGACATAGACCAATGGAACAGAATACAGAACCCAAATGTAAAACTGTGCACATATAGTCAACTTATCTTTGACAAACCAGACAACAAGACATTTTGGGGAAAAGAATCCCTATGCAATAAACGGTGCTGGGAAAATTGGATATCCACATGCAGAAGAACGAAGCAGGACCTCTATCTCTCACCATTCACAAGAAATAATTCAAGATGGGTAAAATACTTAAATGTAATGCATGAAACCATAAGAATTCTAGAAGAAAATGTTGGAAAAACTCTTCTAGATATTGACCTAGGCAAAAAATTTATAAAGAAGACTCCAATGGCAATCACAGCAATAACAAAAATAAATAAATGGGACTCAATTAAATTAAAAAGCTTCTTCACAGATAAGGAAATAATCAACAAAGCAAATAGACAGCCTACAAAATAGGAAAAAATATTCACAAGCTATATATCAGATGAAGGACTCATAACGAGAATTTACAAAGAACTCAGATAAATCAGCAAAAAAAACCCAAATTACCCCATTAAAAAGTGGGCAATAATGGCCAAAAAACATATGAAAAAATGCTCAACATCTCTAATCATCAGGGAAATGCAAATCAAAACCACAATGAGATATCACCTATCTCCAGTGAGAATGGCCTTTATCAAAAAGACCCAAATCAATAAATGTTGGCGTGGATGCGGAGAGGTAGGAACACTCATACACTGCTGGTGGGACTGCAAACTAGTGCAACCTCTGTGGAAAGCAATATGGAGATACCTTAAAGAGATACAAGTTGAACTACCATTTGACCCAGCAATCCCATTACTGGGCATCTACCCAAAAGAGCAAAAGCGGCTCTATAAAAAAGACACCTGCACTCGAATGTTCATAGCAGCACAATTCACAATCGCAAAGATGTGGAAACAACCCAAGTGTCCATCAATACATGAGCGGATTAATAAACTGTGGTATATGTATACCATGGAATACTATTCAGCTTTAAGAAACAATGGTGATATAGCACCTCTTGTATACTCCTGGATAGAGCTGGAACACATTCTACTAAGTGAGGTATCCCAAGAATGGAGACACAAGCACCACATGTACTCACCATCAAACTGGTATTAGCTGATCAACATCTAAGTGCATATATAAGAATAACATGTATTAGATGTTGGGCAAGGGGAGGGGGGAGGGGAGAGGAGGGGACGGGCATATGCACAAACAATCAGTATGATGCGCACCCCCGGGGGAATGGACACACTTGAAGCTTGGACTTGGGGGGGAGGGAGGGTAAGGGCATCATACGTAACCTAATCATCTGTACCCCCATAACATGCTGAAATAAAAAAAAAAAAGTGGGCAAAAGACATGAACAGAATATTTTCAAAAGAAGATAGACAAATGGCCAACAAACATGAAAAATGCTCAATGTCACTAATCATCAGGGACATGCAAATTAAAACCACAATGATATATCACTTTACCCCAGTTAGAATGGCTTTTATTAAAAAGTTCAAAAACAATAGATGCTGGCATGGATGCAAAGAGAAAGGAATGCTAATACGCTGTTGGTGGGACTGCAAATTAGTATAACCTCTATGGAAAATAGTATGGAGATTCCTCAAAGAACTAAAAGTATACCTACCATTTGATCCAGCAATCCCACTACTGGGTATTTACCCAAAGGAAAAGAAGTCATTTTATCAAAAAGACACCTGCACTCAAATGTTTATTGCAACACCATTCACAGTTGCAACGATGTGTAATCAACCCAAATGCCCATCAATTCATGAATGGATTAACAAAATGTGGTATATGCATATCATGGAATACTACTCGGCCATGAAGGATGACTTAATGCCTTTTGCAACAATGTGGATGGGAATAGAGACCATTCTCCTAAGTGAAGTATCTAAAGAATGGAAAAACAAACACCATATGTACTTGCTATTGAATTGGAACTAACCGATGAGCACACATGTACACAGAGGGAAGTAAAACACAGTAAAAATCAAACAGGAGTGTGGGGGGAGGAGGGGATGAGCAAAAACCTACCTAACAGGTACAATGAACATCATCTGGGTGATGGGCACACTTATAACCCTGACCCAAGCACTACAAAAGCAATCCACGAAACCAAAAAACATTTGTACCCCTGTAATATCTTGAAATTTTAAAAAAGGTTAAAAAATAAATGAAAATGATATAATTATTATATTGTGTTAAGGCCATCAAAATTCATGTAACCAAAAACAAGTATGGGAAAAGTTTTACGGAGGGATGTCTGATAATTCATTTAGTAAAAAAGATCATAGTATGTGGCTTGTGTTTTTGTCAGCTTTAAAAATTTATCATTTTGAGATTTTTTTTCTAATATTAAATAATTTCTCATTATAACTTTTCTATTTGTAATTATTGATTCCTTACCTTGACCAAAATCCCCTAAATTCTTTCACAAACAAGCTGGTTCTGTCCTTGTCCCTAGGTTACTGTTTTGAAGGAAGTTCTGCAGCTACATCTGTGTGCCTTTCTCAGAAAGGTAATTTTTAAATTATGGTGTCAAATAGGACAATTAGTGCTCCCAAGTTCCTACAAGAAGCCTTATCTAAAAATCGTGCCAGCTTGTGCTTTAATATTATACCAAAGAACATTAAACCCACTTCAAATGAGGTGCTGGATTTGGTTCAATGTCCTCACAGCCAATCATCTCTCCGATGCAAGTGCCCAATTACAGCCTAAATTCTCCTTGTCCATCTCCCCCAAATAGGATTCTCAAGTACTGTGTTATTAGTGAGTAAAGAATAATGTAGTGAGTAGAAAACACAGGACGGTACGCCCTTTTTCATGTCCTGAAACTTCCAGTCTTTACTTATTATATTAATAGAACCCACAGAAGGCTATGGCCCCTGATTTTTGGCAAATGCCTGATAGCAGGTTTGAGTTCCACACTTAATGCAGAAGTTCAGATTAGAAGTTATTCTTGATCCCTCTCTTGCCCTCACACCCTACACTCAATCCATCGTCGATTCAAGACAACTCTACCTTCGAAATGCATCGTGACGCAGACCATTACCACGTTTACTGTCTTAAGTCGTTTTCATTGCTCACGTGGGCTGCTGCCTTCGGCTTCCCTTCTCATCACCATACAGGTGCTTTCCCCACAGCAGCCAGGGTGATCTTTCTAAAAAGTCAGTCAGATCCGGCTTTCTGCCTAAAAACATCTGGGACTTCCCTTCAAGCTTAGAATGGACCTCAAACCCTCCGCTTGGTCTTTACTGCCTCCCATGATCCGCCCTTCCTCTACCACCCCACCTCTCCAGGCAGCCTTTTTCCCAGTGATTTATCTGCGCTCACTTTCGTTCCTTCAAGAAGCTCCTGCAGCTCATGCCTACCTCAGGGTTTTACCCTCGCTGTTCCTTCTCTCCCCACATCTCCTCTGTCTGTCCCTTTATAATTCAGGGCTCTGCTCCAACACTTTCACCATAAGAAGATAACCTTGACCACCCACCCTATCTGAAATCAGACGCCCACTCTTCCCACATACCTGTACAGTCACACAGCTTTTCCCTGTCCTTTGGTGTGCTTTATTTCTCTTCCCAGCACTTATGTCTATCACAGTTGTATTTTTGTTTTCTTGATGATTGTTTGCCTGCCCTGCTAAGGCATACGTACACTCCAAGGAGGCAGGGACTTGGCTTCCTATCTCTAGTGCGTAGAACTGGGCCTGACATGGGTTCTGTACTCAGGAAATAATTTGTCGGATGAATGGAAGGATATCCTTAAAGGCTTTAAAAACGTTTTGTATGGTGTACCATAATATTGGTAAAATAAAACGGGATTTTTAAGAGAAAGTAAATTATTTTTGAAACTTAAAATTTAAATATTAACTATAAGAGGAGAATTCAAGACCAGAGCTGAAGTCTTCCCACTGAATTATTTCTGTGACACCATCCATCCTGTCTTCCTAGATGATATGTTCAGTAAGAACATGTTTATTCATGATTTCATACAGTTTAATCATCTGTAATAAAACTTCTAGAATAAAAATTACTAAGTCAACACCAGACCACACTGACTGTTGATACACATAAGCTTTTACTTAAAAATAAACCTGTGAAAGGGAAGTTGAAAGAAAGACTACCAGTTTACACTTACTAATTTTATATCTGTCTGTATTCCTTAATTTTAAAATATTTTGCAATCATATTTAAGCAGTTTATAGTAAATCTATAAGTGCTTTTTTAAATAGTTGTTATAATTAATTGTTAACTTTTCCCTAACTCTGTCTACAAATTTAGGACTGAGATCCTTAACAGCAGCCATAAAAATGACAAACAAATAGATGACACTTATTTTTGAACCTCAATCACTGCAACTAATCCTGTGTCCACTTCCAGACTAACCATTTCCTATTCTATGGCAGTCAGCAAGGTCCACCACTCAGATCTCCCTTCAAGACAGCACTTGCCATTTATCCTCAAGGAGTACTGTCAGTTGACAGTCTCTTGCAAGGGTTGTCTCACCTTTAGAACCAAGGCCTCACTCACCCCAGGTAGCCCCCAACCAATGACTGAGAATTATTGGGATACTAACATTGGCCTTTTCTGCCCACCACAGAACTCCTCCGGTGATCACTTCTGTTTTAGAGCTCCCTGTTCAGTTGAGCCGGAATTTATAAGATCTGCATTTCAGTCTGAAGGCTCTCCCTGTTCAATTCTTCTTCCTCCCTCTTTTATGTTCACAGGCATTAACTCCTAAGAATCATAACTTTGTCTCAGCTTCCAGAAGGACCAAAATGACACATTTTCTAAATTCCTTATTTCTTCCATTTTAGGGAAATGTATTCCATCAAATGACTTCTTACATGGTGTATAATCATGTTGGCATGATGGTATAATCATGACTACACAACAAAAGAAAAGGGAATATAAAGGACACTCATTGAAAAGTTATGTCAAAGACCTAAGTGGCTTCCCAATCTATTCACCTTTTTCTTCTGTTTGGCTTGTTGGAATGACTGTGCTTCTGCACCCATCCATTAGGGCAGTGGCATGGTGAGGGCTATATTGTGACAGATGGAATCGTCTGAACCCACTGAGGATTTGGATATTGCATTAGTGCATTACATTTACAAGTAGCTGTGCTACAGGAAAGTATGATTGCCTGTTGTTCTGTGTGTTCTTCTGCACGTCAAGGAAATCAGCTACTGGAGAGTCACTTTATAGAAAAAAATGATAAATTTTCCTTTCCTCTTCTTATCATTAGTTTTGTGCTTCTTAACCATAATGAAAGCAAACTCCCAATGCTTTTGTCCACAAAATTTTTAGTCTAAGGATTAAATCTATGTTTTTCTGTAGCCATAGATAGTCTAAACTAACAAAGGCAACACAATTAGAATCAGGTGTATACCATAAAGTACCAAAAAAAAAAAAAAACCTCCATTGCTGCATTGCTAAGGAGACAGACATAGAGAATGAAGACTTATAAAAATGCTCTACCCCATTTCTTGCTCAAGGATTGAAGAATTCAGCCCTTCTCTCTTAAGAGGTCCATTCTTTATTATGTGTATGATATTTTAGGGGCTCTGTGTCTTTAAATGAGAGAACAAGAAGACTGGCATCCCCGGCATTTTCCTCCCTCTGCAATATAAAGAACGTCTAACCATAGACATTTCCTTTAAGGAAGGTTCTACTGTCTCTGTGCCTTGCAGGGTGTAGACATGTTAACCTTGTGTGTATATTCCTAGACCGAATACTTTGGACTTCTGACACAAGCAGAAAGCAGGAACCACGCTGTTAACTCCTATGGCATTCTCTATCTTGGGAGGCAGGAATTTGATTCAGGATCCCTGGATTTATAGATACAGTAGTGGAAATGTGTGGTGCTTTGGTTGGCCAGGGAATAGTCCCTGGTTGCAGATTTTTTTATTCCATTGTGTGGGAGTCCAGGGCAGGTTCAAGTGTGGAAGCTGTGATTCCTGTTCCCTCTTTCCCTGGTCTCTGTACAAGCAGAACCCAGTGAGATATCTGTCCCAGTCCTCAAAAATCGAACATTTACAATTACTTGTGTGAAGAAAAAGTGGCATGACAGATGATTTTATGTAAAAAGGAAGCTATATCTAGTGGCTTCCCATAAATTCATACTGTTTTCTTCTAGACTGTCATTGCTGTTGAAGTGTTTTAGTATGCTGTCTTTGTTCTCACACATTTGAAACTCTCAAGTCTGTGCGGGAGACAGGATGCCCAGGATGAGACCAGATGAGAATGGACTACTTCTCATTTTATTTCCCTTGATGAGCTGAGAATTTTGAGAGCCTGCCTCGCAACTTTCTACTTAAAAAAAATCTACTATGCCCAAGAACATTCTGCTATATCCTTCAGGTGCTCTTGACAAACAATAGTTTCAGATTTAGCTGCTTCAATCTAAAAATTTAGTGCCAAGATGTCATTGACTTAGAGCATAGAGATAAGTAAGCACAATAAACATCTCTTCTTTGTGACATCGGAAAGTTGCTGAAAGTGTGGTAGAATCCTTCTGAAAAAATGAAAATAATGGATTTTGCTGTGAAATTTTAATGCCAGGAAGCTATGTAGTTTATAATTTTGTTAATTCTTTATGGGATTTTTATTTTAAAAATGAGAAAATAAAAATAATTTGTGATCAGTGTCATTTGTTTTGCAAGTAACACAAAACTCAACTCAACTGACCTAAATAATAAGAAAGAATTCGTTAGGATATGTATATATACATACATATGTGTGAGTGAGTGAGTGTGTGTGTGTGTGTGTGTGTGTGTGAGAGAGAGAGAGAGAGAGAGAGAGAGATACATAAATTAGGCTCAGGCACAGTTTGATTCTTGGAACTATGATCTTACTGCATTCTATTTCTGCCTTTTAAATTTTTCCTTAGTTTTTTCCTCCTTCTATAGTACCATATTTTCTTCAGACAGCTTCTCACATAGTAGAAAAAAATGGCTGCAGCAGTCCCAGGTATGACAGCTGTACTCACACGTCATCTAGAGGAAGGTAACACACTTTCATCTCAAACCTCCAAGAAGACCTAATTCAGTCTGACTAGTCTGGATTAGCCCACTGCAAGCCAATCACTGTAGCCAGAGCCTTATATCCCTGGAGCAATGATGAGCTCAGCTTCTTCAAAACCACATGAATGCCCAAAAGAAGCTGTTGGGAAGAAGGAAAGGGAGAAAAGCCCATAGCACAGGCAACTAACAAGTGTACATTCACACCCCTCCCCATTGTATTTCCTTTGTAAGTTAGGAACAGGAACTGCAGCTAGATGTATGGTTCAAGGCTCATCTCCACCATACACCACTTCGTACAAAGGCTTTGGCATGTGAAGCAACACAGAGATGTTTTATAAGGGGGGAGGGGACTCTTCACTGTGGTATGTCCCTGAATGTTGGCCTTATGAGTACCCTAGAAGTATTAGACCAGGAAACACTAATCCACACTAATAGGATTCATGAGACCCTGATGTGTAACTCAAAAACCCAGTTGATTGAGTAAAATGAAAACATCCCATTTTCAAAGTGACCAGACACTTGCCAGCTACAAGAAAAGCCAAATTATTATCAAAGCCACATATGCTTTACTATGTATGGAACCAGAAGAGGTGTGGTTACTTTTATAATTCAAGTATATATGGCATCTGGCCATTAAAGTCAGATACCTCCACCTTGTCCACGGGATATGAGCAGTGGGTCCTCTGCCAGGCACAGGGCCAGACGGGCACTAACCATGTTCACCTTGTTGTCACCGCCTTTCCTGTGCTTTACGGTTGCCAATACCTTTTCCTGAATGACGCTTTTGTCTTTAGGCAAACTTAAACCTTAAATGAAGTCTTTTGTTCAGGAACTACTCTATTGCTTTAAAATTTATTCATATATTTTGGATCATTGTGTGATACTTTAAAGTTTAATTCAGTAAGGCCAATTTTATTGGTAAAAATCTGATTTTTCCTCCCATATATCATGTAAATGACATTCTTTACTGTTTTTATAAAATTTATTAATTTAACATATGTAAATAGGAATAATACTTGTTGGGTATCTACTATACACTGGTCATAACAGATGCCCTGTGTTATCTTATTTATGCATTGGAATAGCCATGTGATTTTATAGAAAAAGACACTAGTATCCAAAGAGATCTAGTAACTTTCACAAGGTCAAACAATTATTAATAGTAGATGATGAGGTGGGAATTCGACTCTCTATTGTCTGATTCCAACGTCAGTGGTCTTTATACATCTAATAGCTATGACAGAATGTTAAGATGAGCCTGTGTTTTCCTCCAGTCATTATTAAACTGTTAAAAAGAAAAATTCTTCATATCTAGAAATAATGAAATTCTTAATTCATTATTCAAATTTGATTGAAAATTATTAATTCATTTTATTTTTTTCTGTGTATAGAGTGAACAAGTTCCTATATAGCAGAATGTACAGTAATGACCAAGAAACCATCTTTATTTACAGTGAAGCCAATTATACACCAGTATTAGTGACTATGAGATCTGAGAGCGTGTTAAATGATAGTTATAAAGAAGATGCTAGAAAGTTGTAAATGTTTCTTGAGAAGATACTAAGAGATCTACAAGAAGAAAGTCACATTGGTTGAGCAATCAGACAAGGTTTCATAGAAGAGGTGACATATGAGTCATGCCTGGAAGAAAAATGTGAATGATTTTAACCAGCAGAGATTAGGGAAACATCTTCTCATAAGAAGAAAAAAATATGAGCAAAGCAAAAAAGTAGAGTATGTTTAAGGGAGAGAAAACAATGCTATTGGACTGAGTCAAAAACTTTCAGTAGCAGACTGAGAAGTTTTAAAACTTCAGAAATCAATAGGAAGACATTAAAAGTTTCTGAGCAGAGCAACTATATGTTCAGATTTATAGTTTAAGAAGATTAGTTGGATGTGTAGGATAGATTGGACTTGAGTAAAGACAAACTAGAAGTATAGGGCCTCAGCAGCTGGGTGCATTGAAACATATCAAGTAAAAAAAAATGAAGCACTGAACCAGGGCATAATCATGAAAAGAGAAAAGGGGTTCAAGAAAGTCAAAGGCACAATGTTTATGACTTGCCAAATATGAAAAAAAAGAATGGGCCAAAAAGATGGAAGAGCCAAAGGAAATAGCAAAATATCTACCTAGGATCTCATCCCTCTCAACTAAACTCCATAATGGCAGAAGGGCCAGTTAATGTCATACGTCACTTAACGACAGGGATATGTTCTGTGAAATGAGTCATTAAGTGATTTCATCCTCGTGTGAACATCATAGCATGTACTTACACAAACCTAGATGGCATAGCCTTCTACACACCTAGGCTCTATGGTACAACCTATTGCTCCTAGGCTACAAGCCTGTCCAGTATGTTACCCTACTGAATACTGTAGACACTTGTAACAAATGGTAACTATTTGTTTATCTAAGCTTAGCTAAACAAAAAAGGTACAGTAAAAATACAGTATTATAATCTTATGGGAACACCATTGTATATGTAGTCCATTGTTGACAGATGTCATTATGTAGCACATGACTGTATTTGAGTGTCACTCTCTTGCGTAAAACCTAGAGATCACCTGTGAATCATCTCTGGCACTATAAAAAAATAATCTCCAAGCTCCAGTGGAAGGATTAAATCAGTCTCTTGTGCTTTGGTGTGTTGGCTGGGAGGGGACTTGTTGCTTATTAAAACCCTTCCGTGGGATTCTATGATGCAGTTGTGCAGCCAGGGCTGAGTGCTGGGCTGCAGAATAATGTCCACCCTAGTTAGAAAACACATGCACATTCCTGTGATCCGACCCCTCCACCAATCGCTCTGGCCTCATCCAGACATTTGGAAGAACTCAGAACTCTCCAGATAACCCAGATTGTTTTGTGGCCTATGCCTAAGCTCATGCTGTCTCTTCACCTTGAATTCCTCCTCACCATCTGTTGAACTTAGCTGCAAAAACCAGCTCAGCAAGTCCTTGTTTGTTTCATCAGAAACAGATGTAACTGTTGCCTTTTTATAGATGTCTGTCCTTTGTGCAGACATCTACCTTCTTGTTCTTATTTGTCCACATGTTGGCCGAACTAACGAAGTTCCTTGTGGTCAGCACTTCCCCGATGCACATCAATTAAATGAATGGCTTCTGATATTGTGCTTGGGGTTAGAGACATGAGAACAGGTGTCACTGTCATCAGAAACACAAAAGGTAATAAATGGCAGGAAGTGAATCATTAACTATTTAATTGCAATTAAGTGTCTGGAGCCTTGTTATAAATTTGCTTAACACGTGGAAGGGTAGGTTTTGATGGGGATGATAACTAATCCCATCTGCACATGATCAGTTTTCAGTACCAGCCAGACAACCAGGCAGAGATGCCCAGCAGGTGGCTGTCAAGGAGGAATGAGCTCAGTTGCAGAAAATATCCCAATGAGAGATGATGTGAAGGGAAGAGGCAGTAGGATTGTGAGAACCCTTTAACACTGTTACTCACTTTACAGAGAACAGATGTTCTTGCTGTGCCTCCCGTGGCCAATCACAAAACCTCCAGATAAGGGTAAAGTGGAGCAGGAAATAGACCAAGCATACAATTCTCCCCTCAACACTCTCCTCCCCAGACCTTAGACTGGGCTGTCAGACACACAGGCTTCCACATGCAGGTTCTGCACAGGCTTCCTTGAGGTGCTGAGGAACAGAGTAGTCTTTGCCCAGCTTTTGTCTGGGGGCATGGAGGGTAATTATTTTCTCATGCTAATGTTTCTGAGTTTCAGTTTGATCATCTGCGAAATGAGGTTATGAATATATAACTTACCTATCTTAAAGGATTACCGTGCACATTAATAATATATGCAAAAGAGCTTTGTATACTACAAGGCAATATAGAAATGAGAAGTGATTTTTTTTCTCCCTGTAGCAAGACCTTTATCTTGTGTCAAGTCTATTAAATTTTTCAGATGCCCTGTGCATTGTCAAACATCACTGTTTCAGCTCTTTTTCATGATCCGTATACCCATATTACAAACCACCTTGATAAGTATTTACAAAAATAATTGGATAATTTATTACAAATCAAAGTTAACACTTTTTCTTATGACCTTTCTACTCAGGCAGAGTGCACACATGTTTCTTCTGACTAGGCTTGAGAAATTTATTTAGACTTTATGGTGACCCGATTTATTCAGGCACAAGAAGTAGCAAGAACAGGGTCAACTTTCCTTCCTGGAAGAGCACCCAGGTTTAAACCACCCACCCCAGGGGAGTGCCAGACACCAGTGGAGGTTCTGCACTGGACTTGGAGGATCAGGGATTCTAAAACCCCAACATGGGCTAGGAAGGAAGCAAACCTAAGCCAGCAGCTCTTGTTCTCCTCCCTTGCTCATTGAAAGCTGCAATGTGCACTCTCAGGATCACCAGGCAAGGGCATGCTGATGGCACAGGAGGTGACGGCTACCTGATAGGAAGTTCCCCATGAAATCAGGTAGGCATATTGTCTCAGGCTCATCAAATTTGCCTGGGATCATAGACCATACTCAGGACAACTCTGCCTTCTGGTAATAACATATAGACCTTGTTATTTTGAGTTTGTTTTTAATTAGAAAAGAGAGGATGTATTTGACATTGTTTTTCCTATTACTCTTTATATTATCTTTATTTATTTAAAGTACCCACCCACAACAAATACATTCCCTGATATTCTGTTGCAATTATTCTCTTGAGAAATGGAAAAGGAAGTAACATTCGTAAATTGCCTCTTCCATGACAGGCAGAGTGCTAGGTCTTTGCATGGAGGATATTTCATTTAATGTTCACGACAGTCTTGTGAAAGCGCTAGATAAGATCGATCCCCACTTTACAGAAGCTCAGAGACACCACGTATCTTGTACAAGATACATAGTTAGTAAGTGGGAAGGCAGAAATTTATACCCAGGTCTGACTCCAAAGAACATTCCTGTTAGTTTAGAACAGATCAGATACTGAGAGTACACTATCCTGAAAGTCAAATTAAATTACCCAAGTTTGAAAGACTAAAAGTATCTCTTTATGGCTGAGTTATACAAGGTTTTTATATTTGTAACTTAATTGTGGGATAGTTCAATATATAACCATCTTTAAATATGATGCACAATTGGACAAATATTGGGGCTTTTGTATGTTTGTTTTTTGCTTTGTTTTTATATTTTTCAAATATTCAATAGATCCGATTCTTCGGGAAATAGACTCTGGGATGGACACTGCTGGGTTCAAATTCCCAGAGGCTTGTTTTATGCCCTCACCCACTGCCAAGGTGGAAACAGGCAAGATGCCCTTTTCTTTCTTTCTGTTGAATGGATTTTTTTTTTTTCTGGATTATACACTGAGGGCATAGTCTCTGTCTACATTCTATGATGGGGGTCTCCTAGTAGACTGCCCATGTGGGGCATTTTCCCCATAACTGGTAAATAAATTGATAGTGTGTGTCACAATCAATGAATCCATGGATCCAATGAAATATTATTTTTGTAGTCCCCACTGCGGTGAACTTAACAGTGTCCTCCTTAGATACCAGGTCCTAATCCCTGGAACCTTTGGATATTTCCTTATATGATAAAGTGCTTGCAAATGTGTTAAATTAAGGATCTTGAGATGGGAGATTATCCTGGCTTATTCAAGTGGGACCTAAATATTATCACAAGTGTCCTTAAAAAAGACAGGCAGAGGGAGATTAGACACACCGAGAGGACAAGGTGATCTAAAGACAAGAGCAGAGAGAACTTTGAAATAGTAGCCTTAAAGATTAGATTGATGTGACCACAGCCACGAAATGTCAGCAGCCACCAGAAGCTGAGAAAAGCAAGAAATGGATCGTTCCTTAGGGCATCTGGAAGGAATGCAACCCTGAGGACGCCTTGACTTCAGACATCTGAACTCTGAAACTGCAAGGTCATAAATTCCTATAGTTTCAAGCCACCCAATTTGTGGTGATTCGTTACAGCCACCGCAGGAAATTAATATATCCACAGTGCTACTCCCCAAACCCCGCTCTCCAGTGAATCCATTTCCTTTTACATTTTTATGTCAAACTTCTGGAGATATTAGGAGCCGGGCTGGAAGCCATCAAGTAAAGGTAGAGTTACTCACACCAGCTCTGGAACCAGACAGCCTGGGTTTAAATACTGGTGCTACTGATTTCTAGCTGTGTGACCTCAGACACATGACTTAACCATTTTAAACCTCAGTTTTCTTATCTGCAAAATGAGAGTAATAACCACATCACATACACATACTATGAAGATTAAATTAGATAACCATCTAAAGTATTAACAAAGCATCAGTGTAATGTAATACTCATTAAGTGTTAGCTATTACCATTAGCACGTTTGTCAGTCTAATCATATATACTAACATGTATTATTTGATTAAAATGATTTTATTAAAATATATGCTAATAGATATTGTATCGATCGATACAAATAATTACATAATCTATATATTTATTAAGGACTTACGAGGTCTCAGGAAACTCATTTTCTCCATCTGAAAAATAAGAATAATAGTACTGACTTTAAAGAGCTGTTGTGAGGATTAAATGGGGCAATTCACATTAAGCACTTAGTACATTTCAGGGCATGTGACAAGCATGAGGTGTCATTAGTGCCTCTGTCTCACTTAATCCTCGCCACAGTCCCGTGAAATTAGTACCATTATTGCCCCCATTTGATAGACAAGAGTTGGAATAAATTGTTCAAGTGCACACAGCTGGAGTTGTCGAGCCAGGGTTCAAGCCTCAGTCTGTCTGACATTACACTCTGAGAGTCCCATCCTTCCCACCTGCCAGTGGAAAATAACTTCTATTATTTTAGATTTTATCCTTTCAGGACAGATGTTATGTGTACTCTCTACCAAACAGGAGATCTCTAAGTGATCTCTCTACCGGAGAGGAACGTCTCATTGTTGAGAATAATAAAGGATCACATTAGCAATTATCCTGTTAGAATTTTTCAGGTAGTAGGAAACATGAATAGACCTCCTCTCTAACTAGCTCTTCTATCTCTCAAACTACAGCATAATTGAAAAACCTTTAAAATGCCCATGTCTCATAATGATTCATCACAAAAAATGCTATACCTTCCTACATGTCAACTGGTAAATATATTTGAAAAGTTAATGACTCTCTGTTTACCTTGTAATCCCTGTGCAAGTACCTAGGAGCCTCAAAATATAAGAATATTAGGCCCACAAATACTTTGTAAGGGTCTTACCAGTGTATAAAAGTGATTATTAATTACCAAATAAAGCTAGTTTGGTTTTGAAGACGCCAACATTATTTCCTAAATTTCCAGTGCTATTCATTTATTCACTCAATTTTCAACACTGTTGGGTGACTGGCTAAGACATGCTGGCCATGTGATGAGAAAGACTTAACAAGGTCTCAAATAAAGCCTACTTTCTGGTGTTGGGAGATAGTCATTCAATCAGCCAACCAATTAGAAAATATCAAATAACAAGTGAATGTTTTACAGAGAAGTAAAACAAGGAGGGACCAGATGACAACAATCCATTCATTAAAACCATTACTGGTCATTTGTTAGCAACTACCATGAGGACATAAAATGTAAAAATCACACACTCTTTCCTCAGGGAGCTCAAAGGCTAGTTTTAACTATACACACTGTGAGACAGCATGAAATTCGATATAGGAAAAGTACAGAAAATGTTAACATGGATCAAATGTGGGGGAAAAAATCACTTCCAGATATGAGGACAAGGCGGGGAGCTCTACAGGAGCTAAAAAGGTGGATCTTGGAAGATGAGTAAGGCTCCACATGTAGGAAGTGGTAGAGAATGACAGTGAGGAAAGGCATCCCCCAAACAGGGAAGAGTGTGAGCAGAGCAGGAAAGCAACGAGAGCAAGTAGCCCAGCTAGGCTGGTCTCTGCACTCTGGTTTGCACTCCCTCATTTGACTAGACTGATGGTTTTATGCCCTTTCCAGGTACAAATATATCAAGATTCAAATCAAATGAAAAGCTCAATACATTCTAGAATATTTATGAAGTGTCTTCCCTGGGCCAGGTACTATATATGTTTCTTGACACTGGAGTCATTTTTCTTCTCAATTCCTTTAATGTTTCATCTGAGCCTTTGCCAGGGCATTCATTACCTTGAATTCCAGGTATTGAGGTACCGGCTACATTTCATCTGTGCATTTGCCAAGGCACTTTCTACCTTGAGTTCCATGTATTGAGGTACCTGTTACATTTTCTAATAGGCTGTAAGTGCTTTGAAGGAAGAATTCCCTCTTATTTGATTGTAGTGAATTGCACTCAGTAAACAATAAATATTTGTAGGTTGAGCTTATGAGGTCACATAATGTTCGAAATAGAATAATAATAGATTTGATAGAGAATGTTCAATTCCACCCAATACCCACATTTTGCTTCCTCCCCATTCCTGATTGCATAATAAACAATGACCAAGTAGATTATTAGATTATTGCCATATTATAATAATACAGTTCATTTGTTAAAATGGCCCAAATTACCAAGGTGAATATTTTATAGCCCCGTCATTTCAACCATATTAATATGATCAGTGTAACTACAGCATCACTGAATAACTTATCAAAACTATCTAGGAAATAGTTGATCTAGGCTGTATGAACTTTTTTCTGTTAACCTAGGTATATAGATTTTTGAAAAATAACTTTGAGTTTGTGTTGCAGTGCATCACATAACACATGAATACTAGCTTAGCTAATAAATGTGTCGTACATCTTTTGAATAATGCTAGAACACAGGACATTGCAGCATTCCATACCAAGTGGTACCTCTTAATAAAATACGAAAAAGAGGGCAACAGTGCCTCATAGCAAAGGATAAGTAACTCAAGCTAGAACCAGAGAAACTGTGGAAAGGTTTGAGACCTTCCAGAAAGACATATTTGGAGATCCCAGGTTGGGATTAACAAGTTTGGAAGTCATACTGATCAACCAGGGCAGGGCAAAGGACAGAGAAAATGAGATATTCCAACATTCAGACTAACAACGGGGAAGAGATCACCCATCAGGTTTGAAGAAGAAGCATAAAACTAGCAGAAGAGTAGATTTGAGGGTTCAGCAAAAATGGGGAGCATGGAAACAGAGGCTATTTCTGACAAGAATCATTGTATGCTTCCTATATAGGAAGCAATGCCTGGGAGACACATCCAGGGTTTGTAGGTGGAGGGGAGAGGATGCATCTGGCAGAGGTGAGAGGTAATAGGACAGAGAAATGGCCAACTCTTAACAGCATAGTAAGCAGAGAGGTCCCCCAAAGAGGACCATGCCCTAATCCCTGGAACTTGTGAATATGTTACCCTGCACGGCAAAAAGACTTTGCAAATGTGATAAAGTTTAGGGACCTTAAAATAGGTAGATTATCCTGGCTCATCCTGGTGAGCTCTATTTAATCATGAGCCCTTAAAAGCAGAGAGCCGTCTTCAGCTGCAAGGAGAGGTAGGCAAGATGAGGCAGAAGGGAAAGTGAGATAGACTCGAAGTGCTAGAGGGACTTGGCCTGCCATGGCTGATTTTGAAGATGAAGGAGACTCTGCGAAGATGCAGCAGCCTCTGGAAGCCGAGCACCACCTCCAGCCAACAGCCAGCACGGGAACCTGGGCCTCAGTCTTGTGACCACGTGGAACTGAATAGTGCCACCAACCTAAATAAGTTTGGAACTGGGTTTTTCTCAGAGCCTCCAGTAAGGAAGACAGTCCTGCTGTTACTTTGATTTTCGTCTTGTGAGACTCTAAGCAGAGCTTCCAGCCAAGACCATCTGGTCTTCAATGTACAGAACTGCGAGATAATAAATTTGCGTTGTTTTAAGCCACTCAAGTCATGTTAATTTGTTATGGCAGTCATAGAAAACTAATACAGATATTAAAAGACACACTATAATTGTTGACACATGCATGACTTAAAAAGAATTTTGGCTAATACCCTTTCTTTTACTTTCTTTCCTTGTTTAAAAGGTATTACATTTTCAAGTTACTAGGAAATTTAGCATATCCCTTATCAGAGGTGGGAAGAAAGTGATTTCATTATTTCATTGGACATACACTGTAGTAAACATTGACATTATACAATAGGGTTTTCCAATGTCTTGAGTCTTAAAATTTAGTAACTCAAAATATAATGTGTGATTTGAGTTAAAACCTTTGATGTTTTGATGGCTGGTGAGTGTGTATGTGTGTGCACATGCATGTGTGCTTTAATGTTTCTGAAAAAAATCAAAATTTTATATGAAATTATTGTAAGTAAATAATTATTCATTTAGTTATATAAATTTTCCTTGCCAATTTTCATTCAGTTATAACTAATTTTGCCTCACATTATAATAATCGGGACTCTAGAGAAAAGTTATGAAGACAAGTGTTCTTAACGAATTGAATAACATCATATATATTGTAGCCATCTCCCAAGCTTTTTTAAAACAATAGCAACTGAACATAAACTTATCTTAATATGAAGTTAAAATTAAACTGATTTCAGAAAAGCTTTTTTGGCGACTATTTAGCCCGTTGATCTTGAAACATGGCATTGCACACTTGAATCATCCTACTTGCTAAGATACCCAATGCTAAACCTTTCCCAAAAAGCCACACTTGCTCTGAATGCCCTTTCTAAATGTGGATAAAATGCTGATGCTTTTAAAATTGTGTTTATAATTGCTGTGTTGATAAATGATGCCTCAGCTGGACCAGATCTATTTTGAGAAGAACTTTGAGATTATTGGATGAGAGATTAGATAGTAGCACATGAGCTTTCTCATTCCCACTTCCTTCCTAAGGAAAAAATTTCCATTTCATGTTTAGTCTCCCTTTGAGGTTCTTGGTCTCTTCTGTGGAATTACAGACATAGAGTTGATATTCAGTTAACTTACCGGTTATTCTCACAAGCATAGACTTTCAAATTTAAATTTTTTCCACCTTTAAATTATGGTTTATCATTAAAACTACTTTAGAGTGGTGTAAGGAAAAACACATCATGTGGACATTTTTTTTCTATTTGACTCAAAGTGATGAGGTGGGTTGAAAGTTGGGGAGATAGAAATTCGAAAACAGTATTAGAAAGGCATGTGTCTTTATGCATTTGTCCTATAAATAATTTTATCTATATAAACTACTAAAGGAAAAATTCTAATGATCTTCTATGTCATCAGAATATGACTTTAAATCACTTCCCAGATGATATGCTTGAACATTGGCCATACTCTTTAATAATTGTATGATCTTGAGAAGTTATTTAAACTTATCTTCATCTTTAAAATGAGAATTATCATCCTACCTCATAGTACCTACCTCATCATTTGTTGTAAGGATTAGATGATGTGAGATAATGTTGATAAAATACTTAAGAAAAAACCTGGAATGTAGCAAGTTCCCAATAAATATTAGCAATTTTTATTTTAAAATGGCAATTAGCAAGAAGAATAAAGCAAGCAGGACGATTAGGAATCCACACAAAGGAGATGCTGGGGTATGTTCTGGGAGATTGAAGAGCAGAAGAAGGAATTTTAGCCCTCACTGGGAGTGATGGGGGACCACTAAGAAGGTGGATTTGATTCCTCAAGGATACTCTGATGTCATGCATAATGCTTGTCTCAGTCTGTTTTCCGCTGCTGTAACAGAATACCACAGACTGGTATAATCCAGAAAGAACAGAAGTTTATTTGGCTCAAGGTTCTGGAGGCTGGGAAGTCCAAGCACATCCAGTGAAGGCATCTGGTGAAGGGCTTGGTGCTGTGTTATAACATGGCAGAAGGGCAGTGAGCACATGAGACAGAGAGAGGAAATTGGGCCTGACTAGTTCTTCTATCAGGAGCTCACTTCTACAATAACCAAGCCACCCCCATGAGTGGCAGAGCCCTCATGACCTAATAACATCTTAATGATCTCACTTCTTAATTCTGTCACAATGGTAATTACATTTTGACATGAGTTCTAAGGGGGACATTCAAACCATTTGTGTGCAGTGGTGCTCACAAATATTCTTCCAGTCATATTGTTACAGCTGCAGTTTTTTCAGTTGTGTTTATACGTGAACAACAGTCACAATGAGATTTTCTTAGGTTCAGCTAAATATACACACTCAAGACCATTATAGGCCACAGTTGGCACCAATCAGAGAATTTAAGAAGGAACCACAACTTGCCAGCTGGGCAGTGGCAGATATTCTTCTTCCCAGAAAGTCTTGAAACAATCCATGCAGTAGTTCAGGCCTGAGATGAGTTTTACACCAAACAGCTCCAGAAGTTGCACTTGCTTAAAAACTTTATGCACCAGGGGACCCAATATTTTTTGCAAAACCTCCACAGGCATAGCTTCTAGAGTCCCCATTAGGGACTTGGCACTTACTCAAGGAAGCCAAAAATGATGGCTTCTCATCACATTTACAATAGGTAATCCCAGTCTAAATGCAATTTTCTAACCATGGGTAAGTTTTTAATCATAATCAATGTTGATTCATAATGTAGTTGGCACACGTCATTATCAAGTTACCAGGGAACAATGCTAAAGAGTTACCAAGGGTCAGATTCTCATGCGGCAGGAGAAGAGATATTATTAACCCTTTATCTACAATGAATGACTGGCTTATTGAGAAATCATAATGTGTTAGGGTCTAAAAATAAAACTGTTATTATTTGTCAATAAATTCTCCAAAAGTGTTCTGCTGAACCCTGCCTTTTCTACTTGCTGAGTGAGCTCCAATAATAGGATCATAGCTAGAATCTTGACTTTTGAGTTTCATTCACTTAATAACTGTCACTTATAGTTCTTAAAACTCAGAATCTTATAAACATTTCATAACTCTTCTCTCCTCCAGAACATGGAATGGAAGCAGTTTTAGTCTGGCTCTCACATGCCTCTCTCCCACGTGTATCGCTCAGGTGTTGGCCAAAGGGGAAGTGATGAGGTAAAGCAGGCTCTAAGAGGCCTGCCTGAGGCAAGGAGGCACTTCCCTGCTTGGATAATCACACTGCCGACCTGGCTTGTGCATGGTTTGACAAGGATGGATGGGGTGTCGCCAACTAGTCCCCCTGAGGAGAGGCCCACTCTTTAGCTACTCTCCTGGGTATTGGTGGTCATAAGAGATTTAGCTACATCTTCTGCCCAACCCCCATTGGCATCCTTACCCTGCATTCTTCTAAAATACAGACTGCAGCTCCTAATCTCATCAAACATCCACTATCAACTTTAGGCACATGGGCATATCCAGAATCTATTTCACCTCTTAGGAATGGTCGTGGGTAGAGAAGGTGATATGTGACCCATCTTGGCCTGGCAGAAGCCACCAGGTCATCTCTCCCCAGTGTCATCTTCCCCTATTCCACTAGCACAGAAAATCTGGTGTTGATGCAGATGTCCAGCTAGAGAGGAATTGTCAATCTCCTCCTATAGGCACATCTAACTTTAATGAATTATTCTCATGGGATTCTCCTTCCTTCAGTTCGGGAAAGCAAAGTGCCCCTTCCCCACCCTCCCAAACTTTGCTCTGTGGAAAAATGATATCCTTCCTCCCTCCATGTCATCTTGTTAATCTAGTTGTGTGTGTGGAGGGCTTATTGGGTTGGGAGCAGTATAAAGCCAGCGCTGCTGACCAGCACCTCCCAGCAAAGCTGGGCGAGGCACAGCTGGCCCCAAAGCTGTCAGATGTGTGAGAGAAGAATGTAGGTCTACTTAACACCTTTGTTCTCAGATGACAGTCAGTGTTGTGAGCTGAATTTTTTCTCTCCAAAGCTCATGTGTTGGAGCCCTAACCTGTAGTACCTCAGAATGTGCTTATGTTTGGAGAAAAAGTCTTTAAGGAGGTAAACAAATTAAAATGAGGCCATTAGGGTGGGCCCCGATCTTATGTGCCTAGGGTCCTTATAAGAAGAGGAAATTAGGACACAGACATTATACAGAAGGAAGACTATATGAAGACATCAGAAGAAGAGGACCAACTACAAGCCAAGCAGAGAGGTCCTCAAAAGAAAGCAACCCTGTCTGCACTTTGATCTTGGACTTCCAGCCTCCAGAATAGTGAGAAAATAAATTTCTGTTGTTTAAGCCACCAAGTCTGTGATATTTACTATGGTAGCCCTAGCAGATACGCACAAGTCAGGAAGACAAGGTCCTGCTCTGCATGTAACACTGCATGTTCAAATGCACTAGGAGACAGTGTTGGCAAGTTATTGTAAAGCCTCTTAGCTCCAGCAATGGCTTTCCTCTCAAGCAGGCCTAGTTCATTACTGGGGAGATTTATGACAACAGGTAGGAAGGATCTTTTAATATTTTCTCTGGGGAATGCATGTTTTAAACTCACTAGAGCTCAAGAGGGCAAACTGGACTCAAGAAGCCCAGAACTCAGATGAGATCTTACGGTTAGGGTTAGTCTCTATTATAATGCTGTTTGGTTTAGAAAAAAATCATATGAAAAAGTGTTCAGTCCTCATTTCCAGTCACTGGCTTATAAAATATCCTCCTTTTTATTCAGTTTTACTACCTTTCTATTCTCACAACTGAGAAAATTGGATTTAATAAGCTACAATTCTTTACTTCTGAACCACCTGCTTGGTTCATTCACTTTGGAAAATTAATCAATAACAATCATTTAAAAATAAATCACTAAGACTTCCCTATTCTTTCCTTTTAACAAAGCAAGTTCAGGAACATTATTTTTTTTTTTTTTTTTTTTTTTTTTTTTTTGCTTATTCTGTTACTCAAGTGGAAAATTTTATTTTTTTCTAAACTTCATTGTTATATATGGTCACAGTGACATTCAAATACTATGTTTAATTGAGATGATCATGGAATCTATATAAAGGATACCTGCAAAACTGTACATATGAACAGTTAAGGGTCTCCAGCCAGTTGGGTGAGGGAAAAATAGCTCATTCTGACAATGTGACTATTAAGTCTTCTAGATAAGGTTCTCAGATGATTGGCAGATCGTTTAGACCAGACACTTTTTGTCTATATTTATAATGCCATCTCCTTTCCTAACTTTCTTCTCTCCAAAACTCTCCTCATGAACCAACTTTATATTCATATCCAAAACATTTTAATAATAATTGCACTTTTTCAAAAGTAGCAATGGTGACCATGGAAGCTATGGTGGTATGTCAGTCAGCTCTCCTTTCCAGAGGAAATCCACCTTAAAGAAGTCATTTAGCTGACAGCCTGCAGCTACCAGTCCTTCAGGGTCTGCCATGGCTTTCTCTCCAAGGCCACATTCTCCCCAGGCTGCACCCAGCTAATCACGGAGCACAGCGAGAGTACTAGAGCTGGACCATTTCCGCCTGATGAGGTCCTTCTTCGACAGCCCATCTATGCTCTGGAGCTCCTCAGCAGCCTTTCTCCAGAGCTGCACAGCAATCCAAGGCCCACCCCACTCAACCCTTCTCCTTCCTTCTCTCCTTTCCAAGGTGTCAGACATGCATTCTGGACTGAAGGTTCTCTCTGCCTATTCTTACCTCCTGAACCTCATATTTCACAGACATTTTCCACATTAAATTTCTTGCGCTTTTGGTGTCAGCATCACAAAGGATCCTGACTGACATGACAATCCCTGCACGACCTACAGAAAAAGCATGTTATTAGAGAAATGAGTAGAGAGAGGCTCTTCACCACTACTCCTAGTGCATCAAGCCATTATCTTCTGGGGGAGACATAAGGGTGCAATTTAATATAAGGCCCCAACTCTAGGAATTTTTTATGTTTAAGACTGGGAAAATTAATGGAAAATAGATGAAGACAGTGTCTCAAAATAAGCAAGTTAGCCCCTCGAAAGTGCAAATTCCATCAGAGGATCACAGTTGAATTGTTCCAAACACACACATTAAAATTCTTCTCATTGGAGAAATATATGTGGTTTCATTTCAACTAGGTGAAAACAGCAGGAAAGCACAGAAACGACAAGTAAGGGTGAAAAAGAAATGTTCAGTCTGTAGTTTGGTTAGTCTTCAAGTTTCAGAACAAATCTTCAAGTCCCCTCTTTCTCTATTCTTATGCATTCAGGATTTTCTCCCTTTCTCAGAGTTATGTCTAAGCTTGAGAGTCTACTGAAGGGCCAGCGTCCTTCAGAGGGGAGCGTCTCTTTCTTCTTGGGGTTATGTGATGCTCTCTCTGGCTGCGTCTGCCTGGATACTCCTTCTAGATGATGTTTTGCTGGGTCCTTCTCTCTTCCCAGGGTTTTACCTGAAAAAGGTGTGTTCTCTCGTATTCTCAAGCCCTTCAATCCCTTTCTGAAGTAGTTCTACTTCCACCCAAGAAGCAGGCTAAAAGCACCTCTTTCTCTGATTTGTCAAACACTCTTCTTGTCATCAACTTCTCCATACTTCATTCATTTAATTCTAATTCACCAGTCCAGATTACCTTTTTCAAATGTGTCTGGAAGGCCTGCTCTCCTTTTTGACCTTTCTCTAAAATATTTTGCCTGTGTCCCTAAGCTTCCAACTTCTGAAGGCTTAAGTTTTTGGAACAGAAAAACCAAAAAAATAGCAGGCACTTTCTGATCATTGTCCTGTACATTCTTCTCCCAGGGCAGCGAACACAATGGTAGCCATCTGCTTTAAACGTAAAAGAAAAAGGGAAAATACAAAGATAGGGGAAGAACCATATGATTCTGACACTTTGGCATATGGCTAGACAGTAAATTAAAGTTTTAGGGTTCAGAGGAACATTAGAGGTTTTCTAATTCAACCTCTTTTCCTATCTTCTCTACATGTTCCTGGCAGATGGTCAAGCAGATTCCATAATATCAGTGACAGGTAATTCAGTTCCTTATGAGAGAGTGCATTCCAGAATTGTTAGACATTTTAGAAAGTCCATCCTTATACTGAGTTGGCATCTGTTTCCATTATGGGCAGAAGAGCCTGATGGAGGTAACACTGGCCTTGGACCTAAACTAACAGAGATAGTTCAGATAATCTCTAGAAACTTCAGTTTCTTCATCTACAAATTGGAGCTGATAATGCCTATCTTTCAAAATCATTGAGAAGATTAAATACCTGGTATATTATCTGTTGTGGTAGGCGCTTGCTAAATATTAATTCCATATTCCCTAAAACATCCAATAATGGTCTAAACTCATTCATTCATTCATGTACTCATTAAATATTGATTGAGCATTTATTTTTTTCAAACCCTGGGATAAACCCTGGTAATACAGCAGAGAATAAAACAAATGTATACCTTGCCTTAAGGAAATACAATATCCAAAATAAGCATTGAATGACAAATGTCAGAAGTTCTATGAAAGAAAATACTATCTTTACTTGGTAAAGGGAGCACATACGAAGGGAAACATATAAAAAAACAAGTCCACTTTCTACTCACACACACAGCCACACAGACAGACACACACAGACACAAACAAACACACACACATAAGCAAAATGTATTATCTTCCCCTACAGAGTCTCCTTATATCAAGAATAAATATTCCACGGTCTTCATCTATTCTTCAGATAGCATGATCATGGGATAGCTTAATTTTTCCTATTAACATGTGTAACATTGAAAAATCCTTTCTTATGTTGACTTTAAGCCTAGTAATAAAGAATTGATATTATTTTAAATTCCTCTTCATGTTATTCGTCTTTTTCAACATGTAAAACAACAATTGCAAACATATGTACTCCCTTTATGGTTTGCACATTCTATGTGCCAATTTTTATTTGCTATTATATTTGCTTCTGTAATGTTAAAGGGAAAAATAAGTTATAAGAGAAACTATAATTTATTTCCTTTTGGAAACTTACTTAGAACTTACTTATAAGATATCTAGATAGGGTTTCTAAGTTTCTTTTCATCACTAGACCTGCTGCTGTTGGGAAGTGACAAAAAGTGTGTGTGTAGCATCCCTTCTCTGTAGACACCTGAACTGAACACCTCTAGACTGATCATACTCTGTCTAAGTGGTGATGGGCTCCTGCTCACAGAACACAACAGCCAGAGACTGGGTGCCTTCTTCTTTCTTCCCATGCACTCCAGTATGTAAGCCATCAGTCTGATTTTATCTCACATTGCTCATTTTCTTCTGGTTTTAAGAAGAATTTACACTTGGACATTGCCTGTACATTTTGTATTTCAGGCAGGCCTGGATTTGACCCTATCAGAAGTTCCCAAACAATGAATTTAGACCATTTACCCCATTAATGTACTTTCAACAAGGTCATCCTCGTAAATCTGGTTTCAAAACCTTAGTAGATGATGTGCTTGTTTCTGAAAGACTCCCTTCCTTTATAAATGGATCCCATTGGAGTTCACTATGCCTCTATATCAGAAGAGCACAATTTACAGAATGTTCAGATAATCCTACTAACTCCAGAATTTTTATGTCCCATCAGAATTTTCTCTTCTTTGTCTCTTTGACCCTGAAATTACATAAATTTGAATATAAAATGTGAGATTTAATCGTTGAGTCAGATAACTTACCCAGTAAAGTGATTTACAAAGTACCAGTTGGATCTGTAGATTCCCTAAGGAAAATTACAATACATTAAATCTCAATTTCGTCTGCTGGTACCAAGGAAAACTCATTGGCATCCAACCACTTGGCCACCACACTGAAAAACAAACAAACAAAAAAGAAAAAATGTATACCACAAGTTGACAAGGAGAGATAAGAGTGAAAGGAGACGCCTTGCATTTGCTGCAGCTATAACTTTGTCTCCCTTCTTGCCCAACCCCATCCTAAGTAGCCTCCTTTGGAGGAGCCACCAATCACAGGGGCTGCTCCCAGCAGGGCCATGTGCCCAGCAGGCACTTCCTGAGCACACATACTCACCAGCAGCTACAACACTGGGAACAGAGAGTAAGGATGCAGGCACTTGTCCCTGAAAGAAGGAAGAAATGTCACCCTCCCTCTGTGAATAGATGTGGTTGTTCTCACTGTCTCTCTTGAAAGCCCCATTCTCTGAAGTACAAGCTATTATGCTAAGGTAGATGCATAGTCTGGAAAGTTTTCCAAATTCATCACTGAAAGGTATGAAGTATTCAGCATGAGCACCTCTGTGGACGTTTGTGTCTCTGTCTCAGTCTGCCCAGCTGGCAGCACTGAGGAGGGGACAGTTGTCCAGAGGCTGGGTGGGTAGGAGCCGGGGCACTGTGTCAGGGGCCCTCCCAGCTCCACCCAATCCACAGGAGGAAAACATCCCACTGAGGTGGCGGCAGCTTGAGTATGTCTGGATAAGCTACACTCTGGGACAGTGTTAAGCCGTGAGCTTCCCTGCACAGCATCTACAGGGGAAAGATGCAAGAGCAACTGCCAGTGTTACTGCTTCCAGCACAGGAGGAAGGAGACTCTGTGTTTGTTAACTGCTCCACCAATTCCCACGGCGATACCGGATACTTCAGACCCTGACTAGACGCCTAGGCATAAATTATGAAGACAACCATTTTTCCCCTGATACAATGCAGGAAAGTATCAGGCTTATAATCCTCTCCATTTATAACATAAGTTCAAGTTGTCCGCCCCTCAGAGGCCATTAAAAACATCCACATATCCTAGAGTTTTCCACAGCTTCAGGTACATAGTACAATGCTCTTCCTATATGAAGTTCTTGAAGCCAAGTAGCAGCTGGTGCTTCTGTATGTTGCGTTACCCATCATCTCCTCCTCTGTGGAAGTGCATTCGGCACACAAGCCGGTGTTGCTACACAGAGCCCCGCTGAAATAAAGCTTGGAGGACCTTACATGCCCCCGCTCTGGAATGTAACCTGAGAAAGAGGTAAGCTGGATACGTTCCACTGTGCCTGATCCTAACGCTGTTCCAAAAGTACACTTAGGTGGCAAGCAGAGCAGGGGAAGTTGAGGCTGAGTGCTAGGGCAGGTGCCTTCATGGTGTGTTAGCCTGAGTTAGAGGAAACGGGGGGGCTCTTGAATGTTTTCAAGTACATTTCCAATTGCCCCAAGATTTCAGAAATTGTAACATAATGACAAGAGTTTGTTGTGCTGTTGGGTTTTGTTTTTGTTTTTTTGTCCAAATGCAGAAAAACAATTTTTGTTATATTTTAGCATGTTAAATTCTAAAATCCTTAGCAAATCCTGTGAAGTCCTGCGTGTTCTGGGCCCTTTTTTCCTCTGTCACTTCATCTCAGGCCACTCGCCTATACAAAAGGAAAGAGACTACTTTGATATTTTTTCCTAACAAGATTCATCAAGCAGGGTTTGTGGGACTGATGAGATATGAGCTAGACCACTGTATCAGTTAGCTATTGCTGCAGACCAAGCTGCAGTAAAACATGGTGGCTTAAAATAATAACCATTTGTTATTGCTCATGAGTCTAAAGGTCAGCTAGCAGCTCTTCTAGTATCTGTTGTGACTGTTCACATGTCTGTGGTCAGCTTTGGGTCAGGCAGGCAGCTCTGTGGATATTATAATAGCTGAGCTCTCTCACTTATTTGGAGATGGCGTTTCTGTTCCTGGCCTGTAATGGACTTGACTCTTCTATGCAGGATCTGACATCTTCCAGCAGGCCGTCCTGGGCTTTTTCTCAGGTCACAGGGATTCCAGGAGAGAGAATTCAAGCTTTCAAGGCCACTTGAAGCCTAAGTTTGAGCTGGCAGGATTCGTATTGCTCATTCTGCTAACCAGAGCAAGCCAAGAAGCCAGCCCAGATTCCAGAGCTGGAGAAATAGGCTCCATCTCTTGCAGGAAGGATCTTCAAAGTCATACTGCAAGGGGCATAGATACAGGGGCTATTTTTTCAAGCAAGCCATCCCAAACTTCAAGGATAAATAGGAGCCTAGCTGGCAAAGATAATGTATAAGAATGCATTCAGGTGTAAGAAACATTATGGGAAAAGGACAAGACGTGTTCTACGAAAGGAAAAGAGAACTGCTGTTAGAACAAAGATTTTGTGTGTGCAAGCACAGAAAAACACTGGGGGTTTGTGAGAAAGACAGCTAGAAATGAAATTTGGGAGGACTTTAATTCCACACTAAAGAATCAGAGCTTTGTTCCCTGTTCTATGATCACTTGAAGGAACCAAGAATTATAGCAGAGGAATGTTTGCGTGCAGCATTTATCACGGATCTACATTCCCTTATTCAACTCCCTCCTTCTGTAGATTCAGTGATAACTACTCTTTCCTGGTTTACTTTTTCTTTCTCTAATGTTTATCCCTCAGCTTTCTTTTTTTTTTTTTAATTTCAAAAAATTTAGGGGGCACAAGTGTTTTTCATTACCTGGATAAATTGTATCACACTAAAGTCAGGGCTTTTAGTGTACCTTTCACCAGAATAGCATACACTGTACCCAAGAGGTAGATTTTTATCCCTTACCCCTTCCCATGTTCTCCCTTTCTTAGTTTTCAATGTCCATTACACCACTTTATGACCATATATATTCCTCATCTAGCTCCCACTACAAGTGAAGATATATGGTATTTGTGTTTCCATTTCTGAGATTCAACACTTGGGGTAATGATCTCCAGTTCCATTCAAGTTGCTGCAAAAGACATTATCTCATTCCCTTTTATGGCTGAGTAGTACTTCATGGTATGTATGTATGTATGTATACACACACACAAACACACACACTAACACACACCACTTTTTCTTTATATACTCATCAGTTGATGGACATTTAAGTTGATTCCATATCTTTGTAATTGTGAATTGTGCTGCAATAAATGTTCGGGTATAGGTGTCTTTTTGATATGACTTCTTTTCCTTTGGGTAGATACCCAGTAGTGGGATTGCTGGATCAAATGGTAGGTCTACTTTTAGTTCTCTGAGGAAACTTCAGACTATTTTCCATAGTGGATGTACTAGTTTACATTCCCACCAACAGTGTTTATGCATTCCCTTTATACCCCATCCATGCTTGTATCTGTGGTTTTTTATTTTTTAATAATTGCTATTCTGACAGGGGTAAGGTGGTATCTCATTGTGGTTTTAATTTGCATTTCCCTGATGATTAGTGATGTCGAGCATTTTTTCATATATTTTTTGGCCATTTCTTTATCTTCTTTTGAAAAAAATCTGTTCATATCTTTTTCTCACTTTTTGGTGGGGTTATTTGGGTTTTTTCTTGCTGATTTGTTTGAGTTCTTTGCATATTCTGAATATTAGCCCTTTGTTGGATGTACAGTTTACAAATATTTTCTCCCATGTGTAGGTTGTCTATTTACTCTGTTGATTATTTCCTTTGCTGTGCAGAAACTTTTTAGCTTAATTAAGCCCCATTTATTTATTTATTTCTGTTGTTGCTGTATTTGCCTTTGGGGTCTTAGTCATAAGTTCTTTACCTAAGCCAATGTCCAGAAGAGATTTTCTTACATTTTCTTCTATAATTTTTATGGTTTCAAGTCTTATATTAAAGTCTTTAATCCATCTTGAGTTTATTTTTGTATATGGCGAAAGATAGAGATCCAGTTTCATTCTTCTTCCTGTGTCTATGCAGTTTTCCTAGCACCAATTACTGAATAAAATCTCCATTCCCTAGTGTATGCTTTTATCTGTTTTGTCAAAAATTGAGTTGGTCATAACTAGATAGCGTCATTTTTGGGTTCTCTATTCTGTTCCATTGGTCTATGTGTCTACCTTTATACCAGTACTATGCTGTTTTAGTTACTATAGCCTTGCATTATAATTTAAAGTCAGATACTGTGATGCCTCCAGGTTTGCTCTTTTTCCTTAGGGTTGCATTGGCTATTTAGGCTCTTTTTTGGTTCCTTATGAAGTTTAGGATTATTTTTTCTAGATCTGTGAAAAATGATGTTGGTACCTTGATGGGAATTCCATTGAATCTGTAAATCACTTTGGGCAGCATGGACATTTTGTTAATGTTGATTCTTCCAATCCATGAGCCGGGGATGTTTGTGTCATCTATAATTTCTTTCATCATTGTCTTGTAGTTCTCCTTATAGAGATCTTTCATCTCCTTGGGTAAGTATATTCCTAGGTATTTTATTTTCTTTGCAGCTGTTATAAATTTTATTGAGTTCTTGATTTAATTCTCAGCTTGACTGTAATTAATATATGGAAATGCTACTGATTTTTATATATTAATTTTGTAACCTAAGACTTTACTGAATTTATTTATCAATTCTAGGAGTCTTTTGGTGGAATCTTTAGGGTTTTCTAGATATAAGATCATATCATCAGCAAACAGGGATAGTTTGAACTCCTCTTTCCCTATTTGGATGCCCTTTATTTTTTTCTCTTGCCTGATTGCTCTGGCTAGGACTTCCAGTACTATGTTGAATAGAAGTGCTGACAGTGGTATCCTTGTCTTGTTCAAGTTCTTAGGTGGGAATGCTTTCAACTTTTCCCCATTCAGTGTGATGTTGACTGTGGTTTTGTCATATATGGCTTTTATTATTTTGAGGTATGTTCCTTTTATGTCTAATTTGTTGAGGGTTTTTATCATGAAAGATGCTGAATTTTGTCTAATGCTTTTTCTGCATCTATTGAGATGATCATATGGTTTTTATTTTTAATTCTGTTTATGTGGCTAATCACATTTATTGATTTGTGTATATTGAACTACCCTTGCATTCTTGGGATGAAACCCATTTGATCATGGTGAATTATCTTTTCGATGTGCTATTGAATTAGGTTTCCTAGTATTTTCCTAAGGATTTTTATGTCTATGTTCATGGGTGATATTGTTCTGTAGTTTTCTTTCCTTTTATGTTCTTTCCTGGCTTTTGTATCAGGGTGATATTGGCTTTGTAGAACGAGTTAGGGAGGATTCCCTCCTTGTTGATGTTATGAAACAGTCTCAGTAGGATAATTGGCAGTTCTCCTTTGTAGGTCTGGTAGAATTTGGCCGTGAATGTGTCTAGTCTGGGACTTATTTTCATTGGGAGACTTTTTTATTTCTGTTTCAATGTTCCTACTCATTTTTGATCTGTTCAGAATTTCTGTTTCATCCTGATTCACGCTTGGGAGGTTATGTGTTTCCAAAAATTTATGCAATTCCTCTAGATTTTCTAGTTCATGTTCATAGAGGTTTTCATAATAGTCCTGGATGATATTTTTCTATTTCTGTTTTATCAGTTGTAATGTCTCCTTTTTCATTTCTGATTGAGCCTATTTGCATCCTTTCTCTTCTATTTCTGGTTAATCTAGCTAGTGGTCTATCAATTTTGCTTATCTTTTCAAACAACCAATTTTTGTTTCATTGATCATTTGTATTGTTTTTGGTTTCCATTTCATTTAGCTCTGCTCTGATCTTTGTTATTTCTTTTATTCTTCTATCTTTTAGTTTGTTTTGTTCTTCCTTTTATAGTTCCTTGAGGTGTGACATTAGGTTGTTAATTTGTGATTTTTCTGTCTTTTTCATGTAGGTATTTAAGGCTACAAAATTTCCCCTTACCACTTCTTTTACTATATCTCAGAAATTTTGGAAGCTTGTGTCATCTTTGTTGTTCATTTCAAAAAATCTTTTGATTTTCATCTTAATTTTGTCATTGACTAAAGTATCATCCAGAAGTAAGTTGTTCAATTTCCATGTATTTGTGTAATTTTGAGAGTTTCTCTTGAAATTGATTTCCAGTATTATTGCACTGTGGTTTGAGAAGATGTACAGTGTGATTTCAATTTTTATGAATTTGCAGAGACCTGTTTTGTGGTGTGACATATGCTGTATCTTGGAAAATGCCCCATGTGCTGTTGAGAAGAATGAATATTCTGTAGTTTTGGGGCAGAATGTTCTGTAAATGTCTGTTAGCTTCATTTGTTCTAGAGTACCATTTAAATCCAGTGTTTCTTTGTTGATTTTCTGCCCCAATGATCTGTCCAGTTCCATCAGTGAAGTGTTGAAGTCCCTGGCTATTATGATGTTGTTCTTTATTTCTTTGCTTAGATCTACTAGAATTTGTTTTATGTATCTGGTACCTCCTGTGTTAGATGCATATATATTTAGTGTTGTTGTGTCTTCTTGTTGAATTTCTCCCTTTATATAATGACCATCTTTGTCTTTTTTTAACCATTATTTTATTTATAGCCTGTTTTATCTGATATGAGGACAGCTACTTCTGCTCACTTTTGGCTTCCATTTATGTGGAATATTTTTTTTCCTCCCTTTATTTTGAGTCTGCAAGAGTCCTTACAAGTTAGATGGGTTTCTTGGAGACAGCATATGCTTAGGGTTGTGATTTTTCATCCATTTAGCAAATACAGATCTTTTAAGTGGAGGATTAAGACCATTTATGTTCAATATTAGCATTGATATGTGAGATATCAGTCTTTTCATCATGTTGATTATTACGTAGTTGCTTTGTTTTCTCCCTTGTGTTACTATCTTATAAGAGCTGTGAGTTTTAACTTTCAGGGGTTTTTACATTCGTAGGTATTGATTGTTATGTTCTGAGTATAGAGCACTTTTAAGCATTTCCTTTAGGGAAAGTCTAGTGGTGACAAATTCCCTCAGTGTTTGCTTGTCTGGAAAGGCTTTATTTCTTCTTCATTTATGAAACTTAGTTTTTCAGGATACAAAATTCTTTCTTGCAGTTATCCTGTTTCAGAAGACTGAAAATGGTACCCTGATCCTTTCTGGATTGAAAGGTTTCTGCTGAGAAATCTACCATTAGTCTGATATGTTTTCCTTTGTAAGTTACTTGTACCTTTCATCTTGCAGTTTGTAGGATTTTCTCCTTCACTTTGACTTTGATCAGACTGATGACCATGTCCCTTGGTGATGTTCTATTATCCAAGAATCTTCCATGTGTTCAATGACCTTCTTCTATCTGGATGTTGAAATCTCTAGTGCTATCAGGAATATTTTTCTCTATTACTTCCTCAAATAGGTTTTCCATGCTTTTTGCTTTTCCTTCTTCTCCCCAAGGAATACCTGTGATTCTTATATTAGCTTGTTTTGCATAATCCCATATTTCTTGCAGGGATTGTTCATGCTTCTTTTTTTCTTTTCCTACAGTTTTAACTGATTAGGTCAATTCAAAAGCTTTGTCTTCGAGATATGAAATTCTTTCTGCTGCTTTGTCTAGTCTGTTGTTAAACTTTTAACTGTATTTTAAAATTCCCCAAATGACTCTTTCATTTCTATAAATTTTACTATATCTTTTCTTATGTTATCTATCACTTTAGCGAATTTTTCATTCATATTTTGAATTTTTTTGTTGTTCCTTTCAGTTAGTTTTCAGCTTTCTCATCAATCCCATTGATTTTACTTGCCATTCATATTCTTAATTCCTTATCTAACATTTCAACAATTTCCTTTTGGTTGAAGTCCATTGCTGGAGAACTATTGTGATCTTTTGGGAGTGTCAAAACTGCCTATTTTTTTCAGGCTGTCAGAGTTCTTTTGCTAATTTCTTCTTATCTGAAACCTATTCTCTCAAGTCAAAAGAGATAGCTTTGCAGTACACCTGTTCTCTGTAGGAAACTCTGTTTCTCAGTGAAGAGAGGGAGAGATACCTGGGTGGCATGCTTAAGTCCTATTCTGGAAGACTGACCAGGCAGGAGAGGGGCAGATGCACTGTGAGCCTTTAGCATTGCTGCTTTCTTCCATTTCCCCATTCCCTTGTGGTTGTCACAGGTGGTCAACATGTTGCAGCTTAAGCACTGTCCCACTCAGGTGCCCTGGTGGCAATGGTGGCATGCAGCACCCACCCACAAGACATGCAAGAGTACTTGGCCTTTCTGTTCCTTCCCTGGCCCAGCAGGAGCAATGGGGAGGTGGAATAAAGTATCTGACCCCTGGGTAGACACAGCTCTCTAGGGCTGGGGCCTCAAAATGGCACCCAAGGTTTGTAAGCCAGCAAGACCCGACTGTGCCTTCTTTTTGTGGCAACACCCCAGCACAGTCTCCAGTTAGCTCCCTGTGTCATTCTAGCAGACAGCTTTGGTGGAGGACCCCTTCCACTATTTGGATTGCAATGTCTGTGGTGGAAGTGTGGAGCCCTGGGACCTCTCCTTTTTTCCTTCCCCACATGCAGGCCCCTTCCCTGGGTACCTCTGATCCCACTGAGCGGGTTGCCCCACTTCCATCTCCTTCACTTCAGGAGCCTCCTGTCACCTTTCTGTTGTTTCCCAATGCTGTATTTTGGATGATTTATCTAAAGGTGAATATCTACTCATGACTTTCAATCTTCTCCATGAGAGTGGCTTGTGCCAGCTGCTTTTTGTCTGCCATGTTGGCCCTCCTCCCATCAGTTTTCTTTATTAGCTCTCTTTCTCTGCCCTCCTTTACTTTGGGGCCACCCAACATCCCACCCTTGACCTTCTTTTCTCATTCAAAACTTTCTCCTCAGCAATTTCCTCTAGTTAATTAATTTTCACTAATATCATATTGATGGCTCTCAGATCTAAGATCCTCCCAGACCCTCTCCTGAGCTGTGGACTTGTTTAGATAACTGCATCCTGGATACTGCGCATGCATGTATCACTTATCTACAAGTGAATCTCCTTATTTTCCTTCCTATGGGTCTCATTCTCTTGTTTATTCTTTTAGTTAAAGACCACTCTTATCCATTCACATACACAAGCCAGAAAGTCAGGAAACACCTGGACATCCTCTCTCCTTCACCTCTCACATTTAGTCTTTAAGTGATGTCAATTATATTTCCTAACATATATCAGAATTCTCTATTTATGAGCTGTGGCTATGATTCCCTGGGTTCTCCAAATTATGTAGATAGGACAGAGGTAATTTGCCTCACCTAATTTTAATTAGAAGATAATTTTATTGATATCTCAATGATATCGTGACCAAGTCATATTTAAGTAAAAAACTTTATCTCTTTTAAAAGCATTCCATAATCCACTCCTAACAACATGATAATTTACACCCCATTGCAAGAGGCAAGTGTGTTTTCCTGAAAGACTGGAAAGATCAAGCCTGCCAATGCGACTTTTGACCTTCTTATACATTTGGCCCCAGAAATCTTATCCTGATGTGACTTGCAATCGTATGGCTTGCAATATTTCTCCAGGGTCACTGCAAAAGCTTCTCTATGTCTTGGCACAAAATGGATTAGGCTCTTCTTCCAAGTTTGACATCAATGCATACAACAAATGCTAAAATTGCATAAGTTCTACTCACCATCTTGAGCAAACACTGTTTAAGCAGCTTTTTTCAAACAAAATTGCATGTGGAATCTCACATATACGACAAATAAAAGCAGAGCTGGCTTTGTTGAACTGTGGTTAGAGATGCCCAAACTTTGCCCCTTGGTCTCCCATTCATTCCTTCCAAGCCCGGCCGGCAAGACCACTGAAGCACTTCTGACAAATCCTAAGGCTCTGAGGAATTCAACTTGAAAATCATGGGCCTAGAGGAAACATGAAATCAATATACTCTAGAAAAACAGTGAATGTCATTTATACAGAAACATGTGATGACTTGGGCTATATCTGACCAACCCCAGAAAATAAAAAAGAAAAAAGTTACATTATTTGGAAGAGATTAGATTCAGAATCTTTTTCTTTCTTTCTTTCTTTCTTTCTTTCTTTCTTTCTTTCTTTCTTTCTTTCTTTCTTTCTTTCTTTCTTTTTCTTTCTTTCAAATGATATATAAAAGTACATATTTTGGGAGAATATGTGATATTTTGATACATGTATATAATGTGTAATGATCAAATCAAAGTAATTGGAACATTCATCACTTCAAACATTTATCTTTTCTTTGTGTTGGGAGCATTCCAATTCTCTTTTAGCTTTTTTTTTTTGAAATATACAATAAGGGATTAACTATAGCCTCTCTTCTATACTATCAAATACTAGAATGCATTCTTTCTATCTAACAGAATATTTGTACCCATTAACCAACTTTTCTTCATCCCCCTTCCCCCCTACCCTTCCCAACTTCTGGTAATTGCAACACAATTTATAATAGTCAAGATATGGAATTAGTAGCCTAAGTGTCCATCAATAGATAAATGGATATAGAAAATGTGGTATAGATACACAGTAGAATATTATTCATCCATAAAAAGAATGAAATCCTGTCATTTGTAGCAATATGGATGGAACTGGATGTCATTATGTTAAGTGAAATAAGCCAGGCACAGAAAGATAAATAGCACATGTTGCCACTCATATGTGGAGCCAATATAGTGGCTCTCGTGGAGGTGGATTCAGAGTCTTGATCAGACAAATAGAGATAGAATATCTCCCCCAATTTTTTGGTAAAAACCCTCTATGTTACACTCCAGAAGGGGGATTTTTCTCTCCAATCCCCTGCCATTGTTCTCTTTACCTGTACTGCCCTAATGCTCTCTTACTTGTATTCCTGCAATAGACTACCTGATCACCTTGCTTCCAGTCTCTGGCCCACCCAGTAAACCAGTAGGACACTTTCCAAACCCATCTGCCTAAAACCAAATATTACCCATAACTTCTATTGTCTATGAGATAGAATAAAGTCCAAATTACATAGCCTGCCCCAGAAAATCCACCCTAGAGAAGTCCCTCACCAAACTCTCTGGTCAATTCTCCTGCCTTTCTTCACTCACATCCTATGCTCTAGCACTCCTGGAAAATTTAGACATCTTCAAATTTGCTATATCTCATATCTCTGTGTTCCTGTAAATATTATTATTTCTGCCTAGAATTAGCTTTTCTCTAGCATCTGCCCAGTGCAAGCCCACCTATCCCTCAATACACAGATTTCATAGCACCTTCTCCTCTCTAAAGACTTTCCTAATCCCTCTCACCATTATCAGCCTTGATCCCTCCTTCCTCCATTGTGATAGTATCTTGTACATGCTCAAAAGTTTCACTAATCATACTGTATTATAATTATTTAATGGCATGTCTTTGTGCCAAACTTAATTGCAATTTCAAAAGTGAAAGGACCAAGTCTTATTGACTCTCACATCACCAGCACCTAACATAGTACCTGGCATCAGGCAATAGTTCAGTGACACTTGATGAGTAAATACTAGAAGCAAAGCTTTAAGAAAATGAGTACAGGAACAGCATGTGGAACGAATCAGAGAGAGCCACATGCAGGGGACCAGTTAGGAGGGTATTGAGATAATTCAGGCTGATGATGATAATAAAGAGGTGAAGCAGAAAATTGTCAACGGATATAGAGCAGAGAAGAATATTGGGCATCTCTGGAAATGGAATCCATAGTACCCGGCAAAGGTTTGAAAGGGCAGAAGGAGAGTAATTGACAACAAATCCAAAACTGAGCCCAGAGCCAAAAATGAATGATTTTCATAACAGGCTTTGGAAAAGCAGGAGGAAAGTTGAATAATTCAGTTTTAGGTATGATAAACATGGACTCTACGCTGTGCACAATGTTAGCTATTGCTGACTTGTTGCTTTTATTGTATTTTTCTTAGTGTTGAAAACAGATCTCAGGGGACAG
>NW_012148363.1:2210405-2219998 GCF_000956105.1 Propithecus coquereli | reverse complement strand
AATTAGTGCTAATGAAATAAACTGTTTTCGATATTGTGAAAAATCTGATTAAATGATTGCTGCTGTAGCTAATTGAGCAACATTGCACATTGAATACGTCTAAATATCTGCTTATCTTCCACCTAGCTATACTGAGCTATTCTGTTAAACTTCTTTTAAATTATTGTTAGGATTTTTTCCTTACAAGTCACTCATGGTAATAGAGTAAGAATGGATCTAAATCTGGATTAAAAGCTTTTGGTGAATTCAGGGTGTTTTACCCCCAGACTCAGAATTAATGACTTAATGCTCCCTGAAGATTTCATATCTACAGGCAACATACACCATCTTGCTGAGTTCCCAGTAAGGGATTGGATTAATTCTCCATTTCTAATGAGAGGAGAATAATACCAACAATGATTCCAATTATATCTTGGACTTACAGAGTTCATTTCTTCCTAGGAGCTAAAGGAAAAGGAAGGTCTACATCTGTTACTTAATTTATACATAAAGACAAAGTGATTTGACAAGAGTTACACTGTATGCCAATGTGATTAGAATTCAAAGTGATTGGAAATCCGGATTTTTCTTATTCTACATTTAGTACTTTAGTACTCTTTGCTTTACGTTCCCAATTTAAGAAAAAAGAATAATTTACAACTAAAAAACTGAAGAATTCTAATTTAACATAAAGGAAAGATTTCTGAAAGAGACATTTGTGAAGCTTTGGAGTGTGGATTATAAGAAGCCATGAAATGTCTTTTACTAGAAGTGCTCTAACATAAGGCGGATTCATATATGTCTGAAATCATGTATTGGGATACTATATGATTGAGGCAAGGTGGAATAGTTATTTTTCAAGGTTTCTTCTAGACATATAACTCAATGATTTCTCTTTAATGTGCTCTTTTACTTTTTTTCTAATAAAACTTTAAAATATATATAGTAAATTGCAAAATGGAACTGTTAAATCTTTTCCTTTTTACTAGGGAATAAATAGAAGAAATCTGAGCTGAATCTTTCTACATTTGCCCTCTACAGTCAATTTTCAAAACTGTAGCCAGAGTGATCCTTTTAAAACATAGGTCAGACCATGGCAGCCCTCTGTTCAACACTCTACATGTCTCCCTATTTTGCTTGGAGGAAGAACCAAGTCCTTACAATAGCCTACAGGGCCTGGTGATTTACAGAGATATCCCTCCCCAACCTCCTGACAACCTCTCAGTTCTCTTCCTCTGTCCTACTCCTTGCCTACTCTGTTCAAGCCATGCTGGCCCCCTTGTGGTTCCTCTGCTGGGAAGACTCCTGCTTCAGGGCCTTTGCATGTGCTATTTCCTCAGCCATGAGTTATCCTCATAGCCATCTCCCTCCCCTTCTTCAAGTTTTTTCTCAGATGTCACTTTCTCAGTGGAGACTATCCTCACCACATCCTATTTAAAACTTCAAACTTCCTCTATCCTCAATGAACTCTATTTTTTTCTTTTTTATATATTTGTCAGTTTCTATTAATAACATACTTCAAAACTTGCTTATTTGCTATGTGTATTTTTATTATTCACCTCTTTCTGCCAACCTCTAGAACCTCTCAATTGCTAGAACATACGCTCTTGAAAGGCAGGGATCTTTGTCTATTTCAATTGATGTTTGTTGATTCATCTCAAACACCCAGAATAGTGCCTGGCACATATTAGGTTCTTAATAACCTGTTTTGAACAAATGAATTAATTCCATTAACTTTGAGGGACAATGATTACAAGTGACTAGTAGGTAGTTTTTACTTTTGCAAAAGATACAATTTATCTTTAAGGACATTCTATAGTCAGATGAGCAAAAGTTGCCATTCTAAAAAAATTACTCAAAAATACACTCCAGAAAATTGAAAGGTGACTTAAAATAAAGTAGAAAGGTAAAATGTAAAATAATTTAGGCTTAATATCAATACCAATAAAATATAGAATTAAATATTGATTATTTTGTTAACCTTCTTTTAAAAATACACATTTCAAAAATAATTACTGAAAGAATACATAATGTAATAAAATAATTTATTCATAAATTGGATCTAAACTAACATATAGTAAATCAATACAAACTGGGAAATGGAAAGAAAATTGAAAGGATGAAGTAAAAAGGGAAAGAAAATTTTCCCATTTTTTGCAGACAGCATCAATAGAATAGGCATTATTTTAGTGTGATGCCATTAGAAGAAAAAGATTGAAGCATTTTTCTCAAATCTCACTTCTAAATAACAGACCTCCAAATATTTGGAGACAGTTATCATGTTACACCCAAGTGCTTAGTATATCGGAAGCAGGCTAAACATTGAACTGCTCCACATCCGACATAAATTCAAGTTCCTGTGTCATTTGAGTCTTTTATTCCATCTTTTCTTGCAGAGTGACAGCCAGAATTGGGCAAAAACTCCAGCTGTGATCCATGCAGCACAGAGGAGAGCTCAACCATCCTTTCACTTCTTCCAGATATTTTGTTCCTATTAATTCAGCCTAAGATCATGTTTGCTTTTTTTGAGGCTATATCAATGGAGTTCTTATCAAATTTAATTCCTAAGAGTTAGGCTACATATTCCCCCCTGTGTACAACCAGGTACAGGACCTCATGCTTTTCCAACTAAATAGTAAGGTTGTAGATTTTAGCCCACGGCTACATCATGTCAGTACAATTTTGATTCAGCATATTCGCTAATCATAAAGTTAATTTCAACTACAAATTTTGGGGAATATGCTCTTTATTTCTTTATTGAAGAAATGTAAGTAATTGGAAAAATGCTGAAAAGGATGGGGGAAGAGATGGAGCCCTGCAGCAATCCACTAGAAACCTCCCTTGTGACTGACATCAACTCATTAACAAGCACCATTGACGCAGAGATTGAGTTACTTATCTATTATTGAAATTTCATATTTTTCTATCTTAAGAATAAGAACATTGTCTAAGATTTTGCCAATTTAATACCTAATTCTGGACAATTATTTCTTTACATTCTTCATCTGCTAACCCTATCACAGAAATAAATTCTGATATGTTATTATCATTAGACACATGCTGGCTTCCTTGTGACCTTCCCCGGGATATTTATGCATTATCTCTTAATGATTTATTCTAAAATCTTTTTCAAGATACATATCAATAGTTTGCATAATTTTTCTTCCTACTTTTTGAAAACTAGGAAATTAATTTGATATAGCCACACAAAAGCTGTTCAAAACAGGTCAAATAAGTTCAAGGAAATTAGTATGATATGCTCCGTTATTATAAAGCACACTGCTAGCTTTCTCTGTAATTATATTTTTAATTCTAAATCAATTACATTGAGAATCTATATTAAATCTTGAATGATGACCAATTACAAATACCTTTAATGGCATTGCCCTTCAAAATGGAATTAGTGCTAATGAAATAAACTGTTTTCGATATTGTGAAAAATCTGATTAAATGATTGCTGCTGTAGCTAATTGAGCAACATTGCACATTGAATGCGTCTAAATATCTGCTTATCTTCCACCTACTTTTCTATCATTTGGGGGGGGGGGCGGCGGGAGGATAAAGAGGGAGAGAAGAAGAGATCTTCTTGAACTTAAGATCGCCAAAAGCCTTCCCATGGTTTGCGCATGCTTGTCCTATTCTTTGATGTTGTTAAAGGAAGATCTTTAAACTTACTTGGCTGTTACTAACATTCCTGAGGTTATGATTAATTAGTTAGTTTCGAACTGTGGTCTTTGTGGTAGAATACCACAGAAAGGTAAATTCACAGTATTTTATGTTACTCAAATTTATTCATTATGCAGAGTGAAAAAAAACAAGTAGCTTATGAATTATCACTTAAAATTCTGATATTTTTAGAACAAGATTTTTTTAAAAATAAAATGTATTTACTTTCTTGGTGGTGATTTTAAAATTCAAAATGACTTTAGGTAGTTTAGGCTATGTCCCTATAATGTTAAAATGGTCAACTTGAAAAAATGTAGGGGGCAGGAAAAAATCTCTCAGGCAAATTATTTTTTCTTCAAATTTACTTTATAATTCAGAGAAGCTGCACAGGGTAAAAGAAAGAGGCAAGGAACCTGAAGACCATGCAGATTCCAGCTCCAGCTGGTGCTTTGGGTCAGGTTGTTACAACTCTCTGCATTGCAATTTTTCAAGCTAAAAAGTGGAGAAATAATATTTTCAAGAATTGCCTCAGGATAATTTCATTCAAATGTGGAAGTGTCTTATGAACTACGAAATGCAGTGCAGACTCCCAGAAACACAATCTCTTTTCCTATTCATCCCCTAATTCAATCAGAATGGTCAATTTGGTAGACATGTATTATTTAAACCTTGAATCACCTATTAATCATCACCTTTGGCAAAGAAAATGGAGATGCAAAAATAACAAGTTTGATATAAAAAGCTCAAATACATGATCTGCAGCACAAGTTGTATTTACTCAGGTAAGGAAAAGAAATTTATCTTAGAAGCATATTTTTTTTTATTTCAGCATATTATGGGGGTACAGATGTTTAGGTTACGTATGTTGCCCTTGCCCCCCCCCGCCCCCCTTCCCCGCTAAGTCCGAGTTCCAAATATGTCCATCCTTCGGGTGGTGCGCATTGCACTGTTTGTGTATGCAAATACCCGTCCCCTCCTCCCTCCTCCCTTCTCCCCCTCCCCCTGCCCAACATCCAATAGATGTTATTCTTATATGTGCATTTATGTGTTGATCGGTTAATACCAATTTGATGGTGAGTACATGCATATTTTTTAAACAATAATCAATTAACCGTTTGGTATTATTTAGTGAATTGATTCTTTAACAGACATTGTTTGAAGAGGCTAGACTTTCTCTGTTATATGCAAAGTAAAATAAATCACCATCATACCTTATTTTCCAAACTGAAAAATATATTTTACACTGTTGTCCTCCATCCGTTTACTTTATGGACCCTGACTGCTCATGGTGCTCTTTGCCTGAAACAAATTATTTCTAAATATTATGTTTGCATTTTGATCCTTTGTCAAAGCTGTAAAATTATACATAGCTAGTCTTTTCTCCTATAAACACATCTGTGGTTGCTGAAAAGTAAATTATTTTGTTGAAGGTCAGCACTAAATCCAGCCAGATTTACCTTTTATTAATCCCTGTGTGTTGCTTAGGTTGTAAGCTTTTTATCACTGTACTGTAACCACTTTTTGGCCCCAGAATCTTTTCTCTTGATTTGATTCATAAAGCCACTATAATGCAATAGATGTTAGGATTTGGCCATCTGGGCGTTTTAAAACATGGCATCAGACCAATGGAGGCTCAGTTTGGTGCAGCATCTGATGTTCACCTCTTTACTACGCATGGCTATTTATCAAAAATGTACAGCCTGTATCCAGTAGTTTACTGTGGCCATGCAGGCTTTAGTCACGCTTCCTAATTCTCAATTAGAAAAATCTCAGATTTAGTCATTACATGTTTTATGGGTTGTGGAAACACAGGGTGTTCTTAAAATGGACAGATAGCTGAAAAACTTGGCGGGCAGTGAATGTGGATCAAGTAAGTTTCCTCAGAAATCAATGGCTTACTATTGCTCTTGTGCTCAGTCGTGTTGAAATTAAAATCCTATTTTCAGCATTGAGTAAACGGGAGTCACTGCACTTGCAGAGTCATAGATAGCAGAGTTATGTGTGAAAAAATGATGTGAAGAATACAATCACTTCAGCTATGCAAATTTGCTCTCTTCAAAATGATCCTCTGGAACCCTGTTTCCATCATTTAGAGATGGGCCATAGGGAGAAATGAACTGCACTTCCCAGGCTTCTCTATGAACCAAGGAGCCGCACAGTCTGCAAAATCCAAATGCCACCTCTTCCTTGAAGCCTCTCTGTGTATGACCATTTGGAACTGATTTTTCTGCTGCAGTTGCAAAGCACTAACTCACAGGGCTGAAGCCCAATGTCACTCCACCGGCCCCGTGTACACAGGCTGCACAGTGCAGCATCTATCCTCAGGGACATCTTTTTCTGAAAATTCCACTAAGGCACCATTGGGGTTAACAGTAGTTGTGTGTGCCTGTGTCCCCATTACAGAACGTTTCCACTCTTCTTAGTTTGACGATTTATTTCTTTATATGCTTCTCTTCATATCTAGATAATAGGAAATCCCCGCACCATCTTCACAGTTGACAACCTGCAACTAAAGAACGTTGAAAGTTGAGTGAATATATAATGTCAAATAAAACTATGCAATTTTCAGTTCTGCTATGGCGGCATATGTCCACTCTTTGAATTTGAGTATGTTAGCTGTGTATTATATTTGACATAAATATACAACTTCTAAGCTAGTATTTTTGGAATCATCCCACTCAGAAAATATTCGGCCCAAGACAGGAGAACACACAATTATAAGGTTTAAAAAAATAAGAGATCAAAGCCATTGGAAATTATGGACACTTCAGAAGCAAATGTTTGCTTATTATGAACTTGAAAGTTTCATTCTTATATAGATAGTATATATAGAAAGACAAAAACCCACTGGAAAATTTGTTTCCTAATCAAATTAATAATTATATTCTTTGTATCACCAAGGGTAAATACCCACCAATGATGGAATCAAGCCTTGTTTTTGTGATTTTCTAAGTGGATTATATTTTGCAATTTAGAGGTAGAGAACCAGCACTATATTTTAGTGACTGTTACAAATTATGTTACCAACATGCTATCATTACCCACAGACCCACTTTTGAAAAATTCTAGATGGTTTGATTTTAAATTCATCTCAAATTGTTCTGTTGGTGTAAAACTTACTTAGCAATATTTAAGATTTTGCTCCCAGAATTTTGTTCCAGGAAACTTTGTCTGATTATTTGATTTTTATTCCCAAGTTAAATTTCAGATTGCTCCTCTGGAAATATTATGACCCCAGAGCATGTCGACATAAACTTCAGTGAAGCTATATAATGACAGAAGAATTAAAAATAAAAACCACAGGGAATCATGTGGCACTGAATCAAATTGTCAACATTAATGATTGCCCCCATTCACACCAATATTTCATTCCTTTCATTCTGCAGCATCACGGGAATGAACACCATTAGGGTAATGTATTCCAAAGGAGCTTATTAGGGGTGGGGGAAGGGGAACAGGGGTATTATTGCATGTCAGCACTAATAAATTTAATTGCCTCTACCCTGTAAGCAGTACATACATTCATTACTTAAATTTATTAAAAATATATTACCTAAAACCACAGTTAACTAAGTAATACAATTGCTTAATCTCATGGTATCCATTGTTGTTGATCATCTTTCACTGGGTATACTCTGAAGCAAATTCTCATTTTCATTTTAATAGTATCATTTTCTAATTTGAATTTTTAAGATCAACAGACCATTTCAGCAAGAGAATCATTAAAGATAGGTTTCAACACATATTCTTGCAAATTTGCAAGGTGAATTTTTTATACTTGGTTTTACTCTATTTTATTATTTTTATGCAGTATTTATTTTATTATCACTATGAAAATGGTTTTCATATCTGAGATATTTGTAAAATGTAGATACTTTTCCTTTCCTGAACAACTTTTTAAATGTCTTGGGAGTTTCCCATTATCTTTGATTTGCTTAATTTTCCTTGTATTTAGCATTAACTTATCCCCAAAAGCCCCACAAATTGCCTAAATACCATCTCAGAATATTTAGATATGTCAGCTATTCAACCAATTTCATTAATTAGTTAATTAGAAATTACTTTTCAATTTCACTTACTAGGAACCCCCTCCTCAAGTCTTTTGAGGTAATACAATCTGTATTTGTTAAGCTATATGCTCAACTCTGAGAAGAGATGTCCCTTCAGAAACATCTGGGGATTTCATTTTCTTCTCCTCTGTGCTAAATATCCTCCTTTCTGTAATCCATGTCTTCTTCTCTCTTATTTTTTCTCTTATTTAGTGGAGCACAATCTTGATGTACACAGAAAGTATAACTGTTGAAACTGTCATGTTTTATATATTTTTATTCAAACTGTGTACTTGATCTATTATTTGGGTATAAAACTCTAGATACGAAATTATTTTTATTTATATTCTCTCCGTATTCTTCAGTGCTTAATTCGTGACCTATATTTTTGGAAATCTTTCTTATATTATTTGTTGATAATTTTCTCCCCTCCAGGTTCTGTGCCCTCCACTTTTTAATGAGAATTCCTGTTACTCAAACATTGGGTATTCTCGACTATTCTGAATTTCTTGCTATTTTCTATTCCTTTGTCTTTTTACTCTACTTTCAGGGATATTTCTTAAAATGTTATCTTCCATTCCTTCTACTGAATTTTTCATTTGTGATATTATATTTCTAATTTCAATTAATTTTGCTGTTATTTGCATGTTCTGCATTATAGCAACCTATTTTTAGTTTGTGTATGTTACTAATAGCTTTTCCCCCTAAGTTTTTCTCCCTGCATAATGTTTCCTCAAGTTGCTTTCTTCACCCCCACTCCCAAGTTTGTTTGTTTTGATCTTTATCTTGAGAGCCTTTCCTCGGAGTTTTCTCATCCTTGGCTTTCTGTGCATGCTTATGAGTAAGAGATTAAAAACCTGATTGGCTCTGATGAGCACATGATGGGGCTTCTCAACTCTAAGCTACATTGTGAGTTGACCTGTATGGATATTTTGTTGGGGAATCCCAGGTGTTAGTGTCTTTGTGTTCTCTGCTTTGGAATAGATCAAATTCCCCAGGAAAGAATCTTCCAATTTCTATCTAGAAGGGAGAGATCTTGAAATCAGATCTAAGTAGAGGGAAAAAGTGAAGGTCTTTACATTCGTGTTCGGTATGCATCCGATAACCGATCCCCATGTTGTCAGCATGGTGCATACACCCTCAACTGTGTGTAGCATTTCCCAGATCAGGAGCCTGTTTTCCCTTTCTAATGAATACATCTCCAGACCTTTTGAGCAGGTGGGACACACAGCAGTAAGGAGCAGAAGCCATCAGAGATCTAACTGGTTCTCACAACTATTCCACCACAGCCGCCTGAGTTCAGAACCACACCTTTCACCTCCCTTCCAAAAGTAACTGATGTTTTCTGTGATTCTGCAAGTATAACTTGGTTATGTCCCCATTTTACTCTACTGACATCAGTTCCCACTCATCCTTTTGTTTCTAGCTTCAAAAATGGTGCCTTTTGTCTCTCCTGTTTTCCCCACCCTTGTGGGTTATCTCTTTAAAATATATCCCTTTTTTAAAAAATTTATTTTTTTTTCTTTCAGAATGTTACAGGGGTACAAACGTTTTGGTTACATGAATTGTTTTTGTACAGTTTAAGTAAAAGTTTTAAGTGTGCCCATGACTAGATAGTGTGCATTGTACCTGTTAGGTGTGAATTTACCCATCCCATCCTGCCCCCTCCCACCAGCTTGATTTCTGTTAAATTTTACTGCCATATGTGCACATGAGTGTTGAAATATAAGTTTCAGGTCTCCGACTATTATGGTGTTGCTGTTTATCAATTTTTTTAGATCAAGTAGAGTTTGCTTTATGAATCTGGGTGCACCTAAGCTGGGTGCATACATATTTAGAATTGTTATGTCTTCTTGTTGAACTGTACCCTTCACCGTTATATAGTGACCCTATTTGTCT
>NW_012148363.1:2206133-2209210 GCF_000956105.1 Propithecus coquereli | reverse complement strand
TTTTTCTTTAATATTTCAATTTCTTTAGTGAATTTTTCTTCCAAGTCCTGAATTTTTTTTGTGGTTTCTTTGTGTTGGTTATCCATTTTTTCTTGCATATCATTCAGTTTTCTTACAATCCATGTTTGAAATTCTTCTGTCATTTTAGTGTTCTGAGTTTGGTTAATGTCCATCGCTAGGGAGCTGTTGTTCCTCTTTGGGGGTGTGCTTTCTGTTTGAGTCTTCATACTTTCAGAGTTCTTTTGCTGGTTCCTTCCCATCTGGATCAGTTGTTCCTTCTTGCCTTTAGATTTTCATTTGGATAATGACATGTCCTGTTTAGTGTCTGAACCGGTAGGTGGTGTTTGTGGGTGAGATTCGACCACACCTTTTATGACGAGTCAGTAGATGCAATAAAAGGGTGTGCAGAATGACCTCCCTGTCAGTAGGTGGCACTTGCTGGGAGGAGCAAGCTGCAGTGCTGTTTTTGGGTCCTGTAACCAGCTCTTGTTCCTCTGGAGTGGCCCTCTTGTGCCTTGGGTGGTGGGTGGGGCCCTGGGACTTCCAGGTGTGTCCTTATTCTCCATCTCTATGTGGGCAGGTCTGGGAGTGAGTCTGGGTGGAGCTGGGATGGGTAGGCCTACCCTCAGGCTCCACAAATGCTGTTAGCAGGGGTCAAAGCTCTGTTCTCTGCTTCTGTGCAATGCTGCCAGGGAGGGGCTGAAATGGCTCCAATCAGCTGAAAAGTCTGCGTGTGGGGGGGTGGAGCTGTCTGAGACCAGCACTCTGGAGGAGATCTTGCTCCTTTCCACCCTCCCCTATTTCATGGTTTCTCCCAGGCCTCTGCCAGCAGGCAGGACCTCAGGCCAATGGATCTCCCCTGGCTGTGGCATGGGCCGGGAGGTTCCCTGCCCAGGATCACAGCCTGAGCTGGGTGTGCAGCCCTCTTTTGGGAGGAGGGTTGCCACTAAGACATGCTGATCTGCCCCTGAAGGTGCACACTCATCAGTAGGCTCTTTCATAGATATCCCTTCTGTGCCCCAGGCAGTGCTATTCTGACCTGGGTGTACGGGGTCTGGTCTGCAGGCCTATCCCCTGGGCCCTGGAGATCAATCCCTGACCCTGCCAGGGGGAGGGGTGCTGGTCTTGAATCACCTATAGGGTGCCTAAGCTGGATCAATTTCAGTCCACCTTGGGATTTGCCCCGCTCTCCTGGACTCACCAGGCAAGCAGCACCTGGGAGGGCTGGCAGGCAGGGAGCTCACAGTCTGAGTATCCCTCAGTCTGCTATAGGGCCCCAAAAGGAAAGGTTCTGTTCCTTGGAGATGCCTCCGTGTGATGTCTGAATTGTCTCTCTGGGCACCCACGGGTAGGGAGGGGGAAGGAGAGAATGGAGCAATATGGCATCTGCCTATAGGCTCAGGTCTGCGCATGGGGAGGTGCCCTGAGGGGCTTGGAGCCTGGCCCTGAGTCCACCAGAGGCTACCACTCACTGAGACAGCCATCTTTGGATTGGTGTTGGCAGGTCTGTCCAACTTCTCAGGAGCCCACCAATTGTCCAAGATGCAAGAGAGGGGAAAGTTATCTGCTCTACCTACCCTTGTCACTGGTCTCCAAGCCTCTCGCAGACCTTTTTCTTTCCAGTTCTCCTCCGCAACGTCTTCCTGTGGAGTCTCCTGTAGTTTCAGGTACTCTTCCCTCCGACCCTCATCTGATCTATGTTTTTCTGCTAGTTTATTTTTTCACTTTCTTCTAAAATCTGTCTTTTTTGCAGAGACACTCTGACTGGCAGCTTTTCTCATCTGCCATCTTGTCTCCTCCCCTTCTTAAGAGTTCTTATCTTAAAAGAGTGCTCTATTTTGTCAAATGCTTTTCTGCATCTCTTGAGAGGCTTGTATGATCTTTGTTTTTGCTTCTATTTATGTGGTGAGTCACATTTATAGATTTGTGTATGTTGAACCATCCTTGCACCTCTGGGATGAAATCCACCTGATAGTGGATTTACTATCATTTTTGTATGTTTCCAATACCCTATCTTAATAAGAGACAAAAATGGTATAGTTTTCATTTTTGACTCCCATAGCATAGGGCAATGGTTTACACATAGTAGACACTAAACTAGGATTTGTAGAATTGATAAATCCTTTAAATACTTCTAAAACATAGTACTGCAGCACTTTCATATACTATAGATTTATGTAGTTTATAAATTAATAAAACTAAATGTCTCTTTTCCCCTCCAATAATGCAACATATAAATAGCTCCATAAGTTTAAAAAAAATCTATATTGGAAAAAGTTAGCAATAATTTGCATGAGGATTTTATCTACTCTTACGTTCTTATCTATTCTACAAATAGTTATTGAGCAACCACAAAGTCAATAATAAACACTGAGATTAATGTTTGTATTTTGTTACACGGTGTGTCTATTGCAAATTGGCTATCATTCAATTAGTAGGAATGTCCACTAAATGAATCTTTATAGGCTAAGACTTGGGTGCCCAAAGAACAATGAGCAAGTCAGTGTCCTGAGTTTGCCTGCCATCTTTGCCATGGAACTGCCATTGGGTTGAAATAATTGATTCCTCATTTAAAAACTAAAACTACATTACCCAAGGTCATTTTGACTGAAAGGATGTACATCCTCTTTCTCCCTCACTGCTTCCAGTGTGTCCCTCCTGAAGCTCACAGTCAATGACATTCCCAATGAGAAGAAAACCCCTCCCACAACTCTTTTTGTTCAATGATACATAAGACACCATGCTTCCCTGCCAGGCCCTACAAACAAATAAAATCAATAGAACATGTCAACCTGACTTTAGAGAATGGTTTTAAGAATCAAATATGATAGTGTATGTGAGAAAGTTCTTTCTGTAAACCTGTGAAACACTATATAGCAGTAAGGGATAGGGATTAATTTACCCCTACAAGACTTCTGATACATCTGCTAGGGTGAAGATTAGTCTTTTCCTGATAATGGATTCATGGCAGATGTACAACATTAGAAGCTATGTGCATCATTAACCCATGACACCAACATCTTAGTTATAAAAGTGAGCAACTTTATAGAATACATATTAGCAAGAACATTAACGAA
>NW_012148363.1:2203355-2204722 GCF_000956105.1 Propithecus coquereli | reverse complement strand
GTTTACATTGTATGTTTAACTCTTTAATACATATAGAATTGATCATTTTATTTCAAAATATTCCTGTTATTTTATTTATGAACCACTAATTTATTCAATGAACATTTATTACATACCCACTATTTGTCTGGCTCTGTGTATACAAAGATGAATCCATGCCAGCTCTTAAGAAGTGCAAAATCAGTGAGCAAGACAATAATTTATTCAATGAACATTTATTACATACCTACTATTTGTCTGGCTCTGTGTATACAAAGATGAATTCATGCCAGCTCTTAAGAAGTGTAAAATCAGTGGGCAAGACAGACTATAAAAAGATAAATTGCACTATAGTGTAGAAAAGTCCAAGAAGTAAGGAGACATGTGCCAACAGTGATAGTTTCTCCATTGACCAGGGTTCCACTTCTTGGTGTACTGGGAGAATGAATTCATAGTGAATTCTCGTCATGAAGCAGGACTCCCATTAGTAGAAGAAAGTAGGTGTGCTGTTTACTATGGACTGGCTCAGTACTGCTGGCTAAGGCTAGACAAGGATAACAGATGAATGTCACTGGGGTGGCACTGTTGCTGCCACTCCCCTCTCATATGTCCAAAAATATTGGAATATCATGATTATTTCTCAGGTAAATATTAGGCATAGAATGGTCTTCATAACTTTTGCAATCCATCACTTTATTAAAAATTTAAAAACCATAAAAATCAAATAACTTACTAAAAATGGACCTTCTCCTTGCTGCTAACCTTGTGTTGACTAGAAGCCTGGTTAGATTCTATTGGGAATTACCCTTGAAGACTTTCACTCACCATGAGAAGCTTTGAAAACTTCTGGAATGATCTAGTCCTATGAGTCATTGTCCTACAATCAGTTGAGATCATGTTTTGTTTTTTATTCCGAGCATCCAGCTTTTTTCTCAATTAATTTTCAGCAAAATGTCAGCAAATAATCTAATTGTCTTATACTTTGCCTGAGTTAAGTCACAAACATTACCAACATTGATGCTGTGGGTTGGTTAACATCTCCCCTAATCTTCTGAATACATTTCTATCAGATGCAAGAATTATCACAATTCAGACACAGGCACTAACTGAAAGCTCTCATCATTTTATGTGTAATTATGACCAAATTGAGTATTTATAAAAATAAGAAGCTGTAAGTTATACATTCCCAAGGCAGAACTGTTTTGCAATGTTAATAATCATTATATAAATAGCCCAGAATGTTTTCAATAATAATTCCTGGTATTTTATGATGAGATAATAGCCCTAACACATTTATGCATTTACATTAAATTACGGGAACACCTTTATTCCTAAATGTTAATAAATAAATATTCATTGTGTGTGGTACATTCTATTGCAGCTATATG
>NW_012148363.1:2198759-2201130 GCF_000956105.1 Propithecus coquereli | reverse complement strand
GTATATTCATCTAGGTGCTTATGGAGAGTATAGCTAAGTATGCTTTTGGAAAAATAAATGGATGTTTTGTTCTAAAAGGAGCCACTACTGTAAGAACGACCAGAAGTTGACTAATGCCTCATGGAAGAAGTGAGCTCTCCATGATCTGCAAATTGAAAAGAATTCAAATGTTGTTTGGAAAATTTCAAATTCAACTTTAATTAAGAAGAGCTAAAAGTGCTTTGCTTTATTTAAGGAAATTAAAATTATTGGAATTAATTACTGCTAGTAGGGATGAAATCATTCACTTTCTAACATGAATTACCTAATGGCTCTGAAGCACACAGCTCCTCAGAACACTAGGAAAGATATCTCCTTGACTTAGCCATGGATTAAAGAAATTTGAAAAGGGAAATGCCTTTCATTGGCATTTCTGCCAAAAGAATTAAATAGTAATAAAATAAAGCAATGGTCGTTATTTAGGCAAGTCCCTTGTGGCCATTGGACTTTACATACTTGTGGACTATCTGGCCAGTAATAATTTTGTTTAGATGAAGGGCATAGAGCTAATGTTGCGTCAATGGAAAAGAAGTCAAACTCTGTAAAATAATTCAAAGAGGTTTATTCTGAGCCAAATTTGAGGACCATGGCCCAAAGCCATGCCCACAAACCTTGAGCAAGTGGATTCACTGTCATTGTGTTACAGTTTGGTTTTATACATTTCGAGGAGACAGGAATTCCACGGAAAGTCATAAATCAATACATGGAAGGCATACATTGGTTTGGCCCGAAAAGGCGGGACGTCTCAAAATGGCTGCTTACAGGTTATAAGTGAGTTTAAAGACTCTTGGATTTGTAATAGATTAGAGAAAAGAAGCTTGGTCTAAAGGCTTGAAATGTTTTAAGTTAAGATAAGGAAGTCTGTTAATCAGAGACTAGTCACTGGACATATACCCAGACTCAGTGATTTGTTATGTAAATTGAGGATCTTTGTCTTAGATAGCCTTAAGCCTGTTAATGAGTTACAAAGGATATCTCCAAGAAGGGAGAGGGGCATCATGAGGCATGTCTGACCTCCCTTTTCATGGCCAGCAACTGAGATTTAGGGTATCCCCTTGGCCAAGTGGGGGTCCATTCAGTCAGCTGGGGGGATCTTAAGATTTTATTTTAGTTCACAGTTGGCATGAAAAGTCTCCAAACTTGGTATGATCACTTGCAAACAAATCAAGGGATCCAGGGACACATGAGGAGAAACAATATTCTCAAAATGAATGTGGCTACAGTGGACAGATTTGGTGTTTTCATTTCAGTGCATCCTGTTCCCTACTACAAAGTGAATAGCACCCCTGCCCCATATACTCATCAAGACTTGTACGGAGCCCTAATAACCCTAATGGGAGAGTCAGGCAACAAAAATGAGCTAACACATAGCCCAGGGCTGCAATGAAAATCCACCCAAAGGGCTGCATTGGAATCATTGTTTCTGAAGTTTCCAGATCCCAAGAGTCTGTCTCCTGCAAGCCGACCAAAATGGTCACTCAGCAACTTGAGATTGATGGTGACAGATAAGAGCCTGCCAGAGAGGTTTTTACCACATCCATCTTTGCAATTAATCAGACCTGTTTCCAGCCTTCATAATTACTTTAGCAAAGGAAGTAATTAAGAAAAAAATTATTTTTTGCAGAGGATTTTAAACCACACCAATGGCCACATCCATAGGTCAAAAAATATCAATATTGTTCTATTTATCCAGCTAGCTTTCAAAAAAGGAACTAAAAGGATTATACGGCTTTTTGCTTTTGTTTTTAAGAATCTTCACATTAAAATAAAAATCTATTTTTTCTCAGAAAAGGGATTTTTTTTCCTAACTTAATTGAAAAATAAGGAACAATATTCTTTCCAGGTGGTAAATTTAATAAAAAAAACTAATGTGAATAGAAAAATTTGTGTTGTGCAAATTAGGTAAAATGTGTGCATACATACATATGCACGCATGATTTATGAGTACACCAAACTGTAAATATAACACATTAGTGCCAGCATGAAGCACAAAGGTAGTACAATTTTATGGTCTCAAAATTCCAATTAGCATAAAAGGCAAAACATTGTAATCAAATAATTATTAACAGAAAGCCAGATGTGTTGAGTGGGCTTAGTAATTAACTAAGTAAACAACAGGTGTTTAAAATTCATAGATTACAAATGACATACATGTATTTAAAAATCATCTGTAGGTGAATCTTAGTATATTCAGGCACAGCAATATCATGCTATATCTGTGACTTTATTTTATACTTTCACAAATAATCAATACTTAGGGCATCACTGGCATTAAATGTTTTCAATATTCAAGTCCTTGGAAGCTTTTGGAAGGCTGTTTTCACAGCCTTCT
>NW_012148363.1:2193426-2197744 GCF_000956105.1 Propithecus coquereli | reverse complement strand
TCAGTTGAGATTGTGCCTCAAAAACCCAGCAGTTAAGTTCATTCTGTCATTTTGATAAAAAAAAAAAAATACACATTAAGCTGTTCTTGTGAGTCTGGTACCTAGAAAGAAGTGTAGATTATAGCTGGTTTATAAACTGGTCAGATGAGTCAGAAAATTGGCCATAAAAGAAGTAATGTGTTATTCCCACCCATGTAAAGAAATACAATTACGTGGAAGAACTGGAAACTTGGGAACCCACAGAGGGTTATACCGGCCAAACTAAGGAGCTCAGTGATGACTTTTCAGAGGAAGTAATGTCTCTGCTGAAACCTACAGATACCATAAGTTAACCAGATAACCAGGATGAGGACAGCTCAATTGTAGAGACAGGGGAATGAGATGAGGGTAACAGTGAAAGACAGTATTCTATGAAGATAAAACTGGAAGTGTGAAGACTAACAGGTTAGAGAGAACAGTTCATTTGAGAAATGGGAAGAAGGTCAGTATAATTAGAATATGGAGTGTGAATGGAGTAAAACCAAGTCTGGAGAGGTGGTTAGAAAAAAAGTAAGTAAAGGCCTTTTAAGCTATACCAAAGAGTTAATCTCTTAGCTTTGGGCAATGGAAAACCACTGAAGTGTTTTAAACAACTTACTTGGATCAACACATTAGGGTTCAAAAAATATGATTCTGGTTGTAATAAGGAAAATAAATTGGAGGACAATAAGAGAAGATGCCAAGAGTTGAGTTTAAAAACAATTTGAATAGAGAAAATGGAAGAATTTTTTACCTTAATTTTTATCTTCAAGTAGCATGCAATACTGAACAGGAAATAATAAAACAAATCAACTTATACATGTTATCACCATTTAAATAAAGACATAAAACTTTTCCAACACAGTTAAACCTTTCTTGTTTATTATTCCCTGATCACTTTTCTTACCCTGTCTTCAAAGATAACAGTTTTTATGCATTTAACATTTATAATATTTGTGCATATGTGTATATACAGACTTAATTTTACTACATGTATGTGCATTCCTAAAATATATATAGTGAGACTTCCAGTTTCTAATTCTGCATGTAAGGAGTTTAGAAGTTTCCATCCCTCCTAACAAGTAAAAATCTGAAGAAACTGAAAAATAAAGAACTCTTCTTAGGTCCATAAGAAAAATGAGGTCATAGGGCAAATTGCTGTCCCCAAAATTGGACATACAGACAGTGAATACAAAGAATCACAAAGTACCAAGCAAAAACACCTGAGCAGAACTCGCTGATGGAACCAATATCTGGGTAGGAAAACCTAAACTGTATTGATGAATTAGTGGACACTCAGTGTGGCCAAGTCTGAGGATTAAAAACTCCAGGAGACTCAGTCATCAGTGGAGTCCCACACTTTTGTGTGTTTTATCTCCTAGAGCTCAACCAGGGTCTCACAGTGAAGACCTGAGAAAAATTCTCTTGTATGTCTAGTGGGAGGAGGGGAAAAAGGGACTATTTTGAAATACACCAGAGCACCATTTTCCTCTTCACAAGGTCTGTCCTCAAGAAAAAACTTTAACCAGAGCCTAACTGACCTGGGGGAAAAGACATACCCAACTTCAGTCAGTTTTAGCTTCCAAGCAAGAGAAGAGAAATCCCCAACTCCAACCTCTCCAGCAATCTTTTCCTATATAAATTGGGGAAAAACTGAGAAGCACTTATGAAGTTCCCAGTCCAGAGACACATGCTCACTAATGGGCTGAGCCCTAATCATAGGAAAACAGAACCCTCCCCAGCCCCACACCTGACCACCACACTACTAAAGTCTTATTTATAGCAATTCTTTTTACCCAATACATCATTTTCTGCTATGTAGAAAAAAGTTACTAAAAGAAATAAATACACTAAAATGAAAAAAAAAAAAGTTTGAAGAAGCAAAGCAAACATCAGAACCAGACTCAAAAATGTCAGGGATGTTAGAATTATTAGAACAGGAATTTATAACAAATTAATATACATAAGGCTCTAATGGGCAAAATAGATAGCATGCAACAACAAATGGACATTGTAAGCAGAGAGATGGAAATTTTAAGAAAGAACCAAAAAGAAATGGTAGAGATAAAAAATACTCCAACAGAAATTAAGACTGCCTTTGACAAGCTCATTAGCAGACTGGATATGACTAAGAAAAGAATCTGTGAGCTTGAATATATCTCAATAGACACCTCCAAAACAAAAAAGCAAAGTGAAAAAAAGACTAGAAAAAAGTAGACTAGAATATGAAAGGATTGTGGGACAACTACAAAAGGTATAGCATATGCATAATAAGAATACCAGAAGAAGAAATATTTGAAACATAAATGACTGAAAATTTTCCCAAATTAATGTCAGACACTAAATCACAGATCCAGGAAGCTCAGAGAACACCAAGTAGCATAAATTGAAAACAAACAACAAAAAAATGATACCTAGGCATATTATATTCACACAGCAGGAAATCAAAAATAAAGAAACAAAATTCTACAAAGCAGATTTCCAGCAAACAGAAAACTATTAAGGACATAGTTAAAATATACAACACCCTCAATCAACTGGACATAATGGACATCTATAGATGAATGACTTCATCTATCAATAGCAGAATACGATTCTTTTCAAGCAATATAGACTACATTCTGGGTCATAAAACACACCTTAACAAATTTGAAAGGCTAGAAATCATACAGTGTCTTTTCTCAGACCACAATGTAATTAAACTAGAAAGCAGTAACAGAAAGATAGCTGGAAAATTCCAAAATACATGAAGATTAAATAATATACTTCTGAATAATACATAGAACAAAGAACTCTCAGAGAAATTTAAAAATATTTTGAACAAAATGAAAATAAAAACATAACTTATCCAAATTTGTGGGATGCAGTAAAAACAGTGTTTTGATGGAATTTTATGATATTGAATGTACACGTGAGAAAAGAAAAAAGATGACCTAAGCTTGCACCATAGGAAACTAGAAAAAGAAGAGTAAAGTGAATCCAAAGTAAACAGAAGAAAATAAATAGTAAAAACTAAAGCAAAAATCAATGAAATTGAAAACAGGAAACCAAAGAAAAGTAATGAAACCAAACAGTGGTTCTTTGAAAAGATCAATAAAATTGGCATGCTTCTATACAGGCTAAGAGAAAAAGGACATAAGTTACAAATATTAGAAATAAAAAAGGGGACATTACTACAGATCCTGTGACATTAAAAAGGAAATAAAGGCATACTATGAACAATTTTATGATCATTAATTTGTTAACCTAGAGGAAATGGATCAACTCCTTGAAAGACACAATCAGCCAAATCTCACACAAGAAGCAGTAGACAATCTGAATAGGCCTATATTTATGGAGGAAATTGAATCAATAATTAATAACCTTTCTAAACAGAAGGCACCAGGCCCAGATGAGTTTACAGGTGTGTTCTACCAAACAGTTAAGGAAAAAAATTATGCCATTTTTCTATAATCCCTTTTAAAAGATGGAAGGAGACAGAGTACTTTCTAATTCATTCTATGAAGCCTTTATCACCCTAACAACAAAACCAGATAAAGACATTATAAGAAAAGAAGACAACAGGCCAATATCACTCATGAACACATACACAAAAAATCTTCAACAAAATATTAGCAAATTTAAACAATGTGTAAAAAGAATTATACACCACACCAAGTGGGATTTATTCCATGTATATGAGGGTAGTTCGACATTCAAAAATCAATCAATGTAATTGACCATATTAGTAGGCTAAAGAAGAAAAATCATATGAGCATATCAATAGGTGCAGAAAAATCATTTGACAAAATTTGATACTCATTCTGATAAAAATGCTTAGCAAAGTAGGAATAGGGCAGATCTTCCTCAACGTGATAAAAAATAAAATCTAAAAAATCCCTATTGCTAACATCATACTTAATGCAGCAAAACTAGACACTTTTCCCACTAAGGTTAAAACAAGGCAAAAATGTTCTACCTATCTCACCAGTCTTTTTCAATATGGTACTGGAAATCCTCACTAATGCAATAAGACAACAAAATGAAATAAAAGGTAAACTGATTAGGAAGGAAGAAATAAAACTGTCTTTGTTCACAGATGACATTATCATCTGTGTAAAAGATCTGAAATAATTAACTAAAAAACCCCTCCTGGAACTAATAAACAATTATAGGAATGTTGCAGGATATCAGATTAATCTACAAAAGTCAATCATTTTCCTGATTACCAGCAATGAACAAGTGAAATTTGAAATTAAAAACACAGCACCATTTATATCAGCACCCCCAAAAATGAAATAGTTAGGTATAAATCTAGCAA
>NW_012148363.1:2190551-2191621 GCF_000956105.1 Propithecus coquereli | reverse complement strand
TTCCTGAAATGTATTTAGAAACGTCCATTGGTAGTAAATGTTCTAAATTTTATTTGTCTGAAAATGTCTTTGTTTCACCATCATTTTAAATATAAGTTTAACCAGGTATATATTTCTAAGTTGAGTCAGCAAGAGAGTAATAGGTCTTTGGTTCCAGTGTTGCTGTTGACAACTATACTCAATCAAGTATTCTTTTGTAGGCAAGTTTTTCTCTTGACTGCATTTAATATCCTCTTTACATTTCACGTGTTATTATTTTACTGCAATTCTCTGGATGTGAACATTCCTACCATTCATTGAGTTTGAAAATTCCTCAGGCACTTTCTTCTTGAATTTTTGCTCCTATTCATTCTCTTATTCTTCTGTACATTTACTGTTGACTCTTTTCCACAGGACTTTGTTTCCTTTTGAATTTGGTAAATTTTTATATGAGATTATTATAACTCCTTAGCCTTAATCTTTGGAAAACCTAAAAGACCTAGTTTTAAGATAAATTACTTTGGAGAGGAGTGCTTGACTTTTCCCCGGATTAGTCTGGGAGGATGCTTGAACTCATTCAGAATCCCCTCTCTTATGGTAAATTTCTTTTAAGGCAATTTTATCTTTGCATGGATTCTTATTAATAGCTCAATTTGAATGTTCCAAGAGGAATAAGAAAAACCAAGAGAGAATACAGTTGTGGAAAAGACAATGTTTTGAGAACGAATATGAGATTAGTAATATCGAAAACTGCTGAGAGGTCAAGAAAGATAAGTACCAAGAAGACTGTGTCAGATATACTGATATCTGTGAATTTAGCCAGAACAGCTAAGAAGCCGCTTATCATCTGAAAGCCAATTTACTAAGATCCCAATTTACCAATGATAAATTTCCATATTTACTTTTTAAACATTTTTATAGATTTTACAGCACTTTGTATGTGATGGGATATTTTTAATGGTTTTTAACAATTTCTGAAAAGTTTTCATTAATTGATTAATAATTTCTACTCATATGGTAGGCAGAATAATGGTCCCCTAAACAATTTCTGAAACCTACAAATGTATTATCTTACCTGGAAAAAGAATTTT
>NW_012148363.1:2189879-2190273 GCF_000956105.1 Propithecus coquereli | reverse complement strand
GGAAAGAATAAGATAAGCCATAGACTGGGTGGCTCCACATACTTAAATGAGTCTCTTATAAACAACACGTAGCTGGAATTTTTTGTTGTTGGATTACCCTATATATCTTTATTGAGATTATTGATTTATTTGTCATTGTTTCTACAATCTAATTTTTTGCTTTGTATTCATTGTGCTTTTTTAATGTTTTATTTTCTTTATTCCTGACATTATCATTAGATTTTTGAAATTTCATTTTTCTCTACTACTTCAAAATTATTTACTCATTTCTACTTTTATTCCATTAAAAATTTAGCCTGTGTGGCCAGGCGCGGTGGCTCACGCCTGTAATCCTAGCACTCTGGGAGGCCGAGGCAGGCGGATTGTTTGAGCTCAGGAGTTCGAAACCAGCCTG
>NW_012148363.1:2167400-2184918 GCF_000956105.1 Propithecus coquereli | reverse complement strand
TTTCTCCTGAAAGTTCTGTTCTTTTCTGCAACTAATCTGAGCACAGCAGTTTTGGCACCCATCAAGTGGAAAGCTTACTCAACTTTAATTTCTCAGTCAGAATTGTGTAAGCTGAATCAGTCGAGATGTCTGTGGTGTTGGCTATTGTTTCTGCTGTTAATTGTTGGTCCTCTTCAATTAGGGCACAAACAAGATGAATTGTTTTCCTTGCAAATTGATATGGATGGTCTGCCACTGCAGGTTTCATCTTCAACATCATCCTGTCTATTCTTAAAATGAGTTATCCATTTGTAAACTTATGATTTCTTTGGGGCATTGTTCTTATAAACTTTTCACACAGCACCAATGACCCATGCTTCTCACCCACACTTCACCATAAATTTGTTGTCTGTTCTTGCTTCACTTTTAGCAGAATTCATGTTGCTCTAATAGGGCTATTTTCAAACTGATGTCTTATCCTTCTAGTGCCTCAAACTGGATCCTGTTTTGACATGTTATAACAAGTTAGTACGCATTTATTTTGGTGCAAAACAATTTCAAAATCCATGCATTATTTCTTCATAATATGTATTTTCCATGAACTTTTTGAAGGCCCCTCTGTCTGTTGAGTGGATGGATACAGCTCCATTGCTTCCCAAAATGGTCCAATTTCAGGAATTAAGCCCCAGAATGAAGACAAAAAGGTTGATTACTTTTAGTTCTGCCTCTAGTCTGTTATCAGTGGTAGAGAATTGAAAAATCTCAGCCATACCTAGTTATAAACATGGGAAACAGATATCAAAATTATGCATGACCACTCCTCACTCAATAGGCTGTCTTTCATATTCAACTTCAGACACACAGGCCTAAATGATTATGACTTGTTCATGGCTTGCAGGAAAGTTTTTCTAAGAAAGCAACAGGAAATGACAGATACATCCCAATGGAAGCATGAATACCTTTTAAGCCTATTTGTAAGAGATGATTTTAATGTAGAGCAATATCATATAATTGTTGATATATTTGAACGGGTGCTAAGTCTTTGTATTACAGGCTCCAAACACTTAAACCACACTACTAATCACTGTGTTTGTCCTTTATTATATAGATTCATAGTGCTCTCTGAAATGTTTAGTGTTTCAGTGAAAAAAAAATAATTAGAAATATAAGACAGTTGATTTTACTTTTTGAATTCAGATTCTAAGATGAACAGGTATTTCAAAAGAAGTTTCAATTGGCACAAATTCTATCACATCAATATAAGCTCAAAGCTAACTCTCTAAAATTGAGCAAATTCTAGCTTCTTAAACACGTATGGACTTCCCTTGAAGGTCACATTTTCACTTCCAGATGGGCTGGGTTATGATTAAAAAAAAAGTAAAAAGACAAGGAAAGTAGATAGGTATATGAAAACAGATTCAATAACCCTTTGAGCTGCAACTAAGGAGAAAGAAATAAATGAATATTATTAGAAGTTGGGAATTCATTTCTAGAAATAGAAAGGATCAGCTAAAGTTAAATTAGACACATACGAAAAGCAGATGATTAAAAGAACAAAGAATAAGAGAGAGACTAAGGTCCTTGACTAAAGAGAAATTGTATGGTGGTATATTATAAAGAACTGAATATTGATTTTTTTTAGGATGTGAGCTAATTTCAATATTGCAGCTACACTTACAATGAATAAAATGTGGGCTGGCATGTCCACATATACAGTTAATGAACAATATTTCAAAGAATTCTGGAAATCTTTTTTTTAATTCAAATATTTAAATAATATGGGAAGAAGTTTAGAGTCCACATTGATGAGATAAAAGAATTCAAACATTTATATTAACTTAAATATATGTTAGAGTAAAGGCAGATATTCTGGAATAAATTTCTGTTAAGTCACAACTTCGTGACTGTGAGAAGATATATCTCACACCTGGTTCTCCAGATACTGACCTTTACTCTCCTTGCCCACCCTTGAAGCCAACATCTTACGCTCTTACTACCTTGACTCCCAAACTTCACGAAAAAAACACTAAATTCTCTCCTCTCAGGGCCCTCAAGTTCTTGTAATGTGGATTTTTACTCCCAGTGCTCTCTTGGAATTGAGCTTTGTAAAGTCCCCATTGCCCTACTAACCAGGAAATTCAATAGTGGTCTTTTTTTAAAAGGCTCTGAATCAATGACATTACCATCTTCCCTAAAATTCTCTCTTCTTTTGGCCTTAAAGGAGTTCCAAACACAGCATACACTTTGGCATATTGGGATTATTTTGAGTTGAAGAGAGAAAGACAGCAAATGCAAGAAGGACATTCTGACCTTCCTAAACACAGGAGATAAACTCCCATTTGAAAGATGTTCTCCCTGCACCTGGAGGAAGGAAGATCTTCTTATCATCAGATATGGGGAGTCAAGGGTTAGAGAAATCTGTTCTAACAGAACTTGTTACACTAACTAACCCTCATCTTCCTAGCCACTTCTCCATGGTTAACTAGCCTGGGCCAAGCCCCCTTGCTTTGTCACATTTTCACAATTTACTACTCTTTGTCTAAACCAGCATATAACTGGTCAGCTCTAATTGCTTCTTTGGGTCTTCATTTCCCTATGAGGGGTCCATGTCTTGTAAATCTGATATTAAATAAATTTGTATGCTTTTCTCTCCTGATAATCTGTCTTTTGTCAATTTAATTCTCAGGCCCAGCTAAGAACTCTAGAAGGGCAAAGGTAAAATTGTGCCTTCCCCACATCCTGGACATGCTTCTTCCCAGGCTGTTCTCACATCTCACAAGCCCTAATACTTGGTTTTATTTTCTGATTTCTCTCCTTTCTCCTTGCTCTCTTATTCCTTGTTCCACAAACAGTTTTTTGGTAATAACATATGTAGGGGATGAAAAATAATTTTTCTTATATCCTTCTGAGTTCTTAGATGGGATCCCCTTAACAAAAGACAGATTAACAAGAGAAAAACAAACAGAAGCTTATTAACATGTGTGTCTCACATGTACATGGCAGATACCCAGGAAAAAATGAGCAATTCTCAAAGACATGGCTTAGAATTCAGGCTTAAATACTATCTTAAGCTAAAAACAAAGACAGACATGTGTGGGGCAGGCCAGTTATGGAAAACTAATGGTAGATAAAACCTGGCTAGTAAAGTTTGTTGCGTAGATTTCTCTGATGCCCTCTCCAAGCTAACAACGGTGTAAAATTATCTCAGGTAATTCACCTTTGCCCCTCCCAGTAGAGAGGAGAGGAGGGATACCTTTGTAAACTTATGTCCTGCTTTTAGGCAAACAGGGGAAGAGCAGAGGGAATTTCTTATATCTTCTTTTCAGTTGCCTTTAGCTCAAAGTAAACCGTATGTCAAAGCAGCATATTTTGGGGTGGCGTATTCTGCTACCTTTCACATATACTTGCATAAATACAAATATCATTGTTTATATCTGTTCAATTCTAAAGACAAAAGCAAAGACATCAGTTGTATCAGTTGTCAACTTTCTTAACTGGTGTGCTTAAATCATTACATAATAGTATATTTCTAAGAAGTGAAAGAGAAATGGCATTTGAGCTACTCAAAATTATTTTTAAGACTATTTTCTTGATATGTGGTTCAGCATTAACCCATGTATTGCAAAACTACAGGCTTTGACGTGGTAACTACAAGCTTCAACAATAAAAGTAATCTTCTATATTTATTTATTTATTTTTCTCTATAAAAAAATTTTTGTTTTCTGTGTTGCATTTCCCTTAATGTGCCTAATATAGGAAATTGGGTTGTCATGTGTTATGGGTTTTTTTTCTTTAATATTTGAAGTCTAGTACTGAAAGGGATAGAAACTGAATGTAAACTTAAGATAAAATTTTACAATGTAGGTGTGGAAGGGGTATAATAATACCCTTCGTCCCTATCACGAGGTTCACAGTTGACACTCCTAAAACAAATGAGAGATTAACAAGAAAAAATCATAACAGATTTATTTAATCAAGGTTTTATACGATATGGGCACCTTCGAAAATGAAAATGTAAAGATCCAGGGAAAACTATTTTTGTATTTACATTTGATGTATAATGGATGGCCATGTAGAAATGTGATTGGACAAAATGGTACGACCTAATGGTCATAGACAAAGGGAAACCCAGCACTGCCTGTCTGTTCAGATTCTTCTTGGCCTTTCTGTGTGACATTTCGTCCTCCTGGATATAGGGCAGGACCCCTTTGGAATGACAGTCTTATGATCTACTATCAGACAAGGCAGGTTAGAGAATTTCTTTATGGCCAGCTCTTACACAGAAAGGCAGGGGACAGTTAGAATAATATTTCTAGGTTTCATGGCTAACTTGAGGGGAGAAGACTTCTGGTTTCTATGATCTACCTTGGGGAAGAGAAATTGTAGTTTCTATGGTCTGGCCTTGGGGAGAAAAGGGAACAGGAGAAAGAAGGGCAGGAGAAAGTCAGAAAGAGACTTTGTTTCTGAGGCCCTTCCAATGTAATTTAGTTCAAAGTCCTCAGCATACCGAAGCACTGTACTTTGGGGTATCATTTTCTGAGCTGCAATAACAAAAAACTTAAGAAGTTTCGACTTTAAGTATAATTTTGTGCTATTGATGTTCTTATTGAAATTTTAATACAGTCAACCCAAAGAATAGTACAGTTTATAAATATGTTATGGTTCCAAAAAATTAAGTGAGAACTATGCTGAGAGATTTTATGAGTGTAACAAATATGTATGATTAGTTCATAAATTGACTCTTGTTTTATTTGTATAATATAAATTTTAGTTAAAGTCATATTGAAAGGCACTTATAGTCTGCAATAGAAAAGGTCATTGGGTAAGAATGCTTAAAGTATAGAAATTGCTATGAGTTTTGAGATCATGCTAGTTCATCCTGAAACTAATGAATTCTATTAAAATGAGAAATAATATATAGTTCTGTAATGATCAAATCTAACTGTAAGAAATTAAATCTGATGACCAGGAAAAAGAGCAATCAGTGTGCATCTCTGAAGTTTGCCTGCAGGTAAATTGTCTTGTGTTAAACTGAATTCACTAGCTAAGGCAATTATTTTTCTATAATATTTTCCCTTCAGAGAGTAACTGCAAATGATACATGCAGCAAACCACAACCAAAAAAATGACGTAAATGTTTTATTGTCAATAAACTGCTGTAACTGTGAAGGTAACTGAATAGCAAACCAGCAACCGGAAAAAAAAAAGATATAAAATATTTTATTATTGATATAACGTGAGGCATACTTATAATGTTACTTTGAATTCCTTGAACTGAGGAAAATCTAAAAGCGTATAGTTACTTTGCCTACTGACTCGCACTGGGAATGTTTCTAATGTTGTGATTCACTGACCAGATGCAGCAGCGTGTATGGGGTTTTCCCACTGTCCTTGCCCAGAGACCTCTATGCTGGTTACTTTCAGTATCACTGTGTATAAATTCAAGGCTTTCATTTCCCACTAGCTTCCCCTAAGTTTTCAGAGTTCCAACCACAATTTCAGGCACTTAAGAGTGTCCTGGGCCACCGAGGTGGCGACTGTCCTCAGAGGGACCTTGGAATGCACAGACGGGCATCAGTTGGTTGTGCGGTCAGCGGGCAGCCTCTGGGCCTCTCAGCAAAGGCCATGGATGGTGCTTGCTCCAACACCATCCCCTGGCACTGACAATGAAGCTAACTCAGAGTGGGTGGAGGCTGGGAAATCAACAATAGCTGACTTCCCTCTGGCCTTCCCACTGCCCTGCAGTGAGCGCACTGCTCCAGGGGCCACCTTGCCCTCTCTCCACCGCCACTCCTCCTTCCTGTTCCACATGGGCAGTTGTAATCTTTGGTTCACTTGGAAGTCAAGAACCTGGTCCCTCATCTATTCTTTTCAGTCTATTGTTTATGACAAAAATATTATGATCTTAGGCCTTCATAGATGCAACTTCAGAAATACTAAAGGGCATGTCTTCAGGATCAGAAACCTAGGCTGTTGTCTCCACTAAGAGCTCTGAAAGCATATTTTGATATGAAAATTTAAGGTTTGTCTTCTTTGTTCCTTTGATTGACTATGGTGCTATTTTCTGGAAACAACTGAGGAGTAAGGACCTACCTCCCTTCAGGATATGAGGAATGGTCAGGGGCTAGGAGGGAGAAGACATCAGGTAATATGAGAGTACATATCTAAAAGTACCAACTACACTACCACCAACTAGCTGTGCTACCTTGGGCAAATTAATTTACCTCTCTGTGACTTAATTTTCTTACCTGTATTACTAAATAGTTTCTCATGGCTACTGTAACAAATTACCACAAACTTAATGGCTTAAATAACAGAAATATATTCTCTCACAGTTCTGGAGGCCAGAGTCTGAAATCAGCTTCACTGAGCTGAGTTCGAGGTGTTGGCAGGGCCATGCTCACTCTGGAGCTTTAAAGGAGAATCCTTCCTTGCCTCTTCCTGCTTCTGGTAGCTACCAGCATTCCTTGGTGGCGGCTGCAACGCCCCAATATCTGCCTCTATGATCATATTGCTTTCTATTCTTCTTCCTGGTGTCTAATCTCCCTCTGCCTCCCTTTTATAAGAATATATATGGTTGCATTTATGGTCCACCCAGATAATCCAGGAAAATCTCCCCATCTCATGATCCCTAATTTAATCACATCTGTGAAATCCTTTCTTGCTGTATAAAGTAAAATTAATAAGTTTCAGGGATTAGAACATAAATGTCTTTTGGTGGGACAATTATTCAGCCTACTATAAATTAGGTCGAGAATAACAGTACCTATGTGAACATTAAAGAATATACTGTATGACATTCACTTAATGTCTAGCATGCAATATGGAGACAGTAAAAGTTAGCCATGATGGTAACAGGAAAAACTGTTTCAAAATAAAAATTATTTTTTAAATAAGCATATATGGAGGGTCTTGTCTATGCATTTTTGATATGTGTTAACTTTAAAATGTTAATATTATTGAAATGATTGTATCTCCACATTGAATAATCATAATATATATAACATACTATATGTAAGTAATATTATAGTTTAGGCACATGATACATATAGCCATTGTTGGCTTTGTCTTTTGTCACTTTTCACTTAAAATTGAAATCATTTCAGCAATCTCATCCATCCTGAATTCTTCCTAAGGTCAAAATCAAAGATGTGATGTCATATGATTGCCTCCTTTTGTTCTCTGTCTCCTGCCCTAGGATACAGATCTAATGACATTCAACATCTCTGTACATCGGTCATGGTGGAGAGAACACGGGCCGGGCTGTGTGCGAAGAGTGCTGCCTCCCTCAGCCCACGGCATGATGGACGATTACACATACGTCTCCGTCACGGGCTGCATCGTCGACTTCCAGTACCTGGAGGTCATCCACAGCGCCATCCAGATACTACTCTCTGTAAGTGTCACTTTTGTGTCATTATCTCATCAGGACTCTTCTTTATTGGCATTTTGTGTCTAAACCTCCTCTCCACATCTACTTTGTCGAAAGTGCTACACACAGAGAACATCCTTTAAATGACAGAAATACCAGCAATTGTAGTATCACTAGCTATCTTGATGGCAGGTCACATCTTTGTCTTCTTAGCATCCAGACTTATTGTTTTTAGAAGCAGTTAGTTGCTATAGTTCCTAACGTGAGATACAACCCACACTATTTGATGAAATAGTATCACCATCTCCCAGAAGTGCTTCAGTGTCCGTTAACTACCTCAGGCTCTTCTACTAATGCACATTAGTTCCAGAGCAGAAAGGGTTAAAACACATAAACCCAATGGCTCGCTCAATCTAATAAACTTCGCATTTCAAATAATGATTCCTTAAAAAACAAATCCCTCCAAAGACTTTCAGCATTTTGGTGCCTAAAATTTAGTATCGGGGTATAATTTCATACAGGGAAACAGAGAGGAGAAATGGCTTGATTATACCACAAAAGGTTTATGTGCCAGGGATTCCTTAAAGGTAATTTCCTTCCACCCAATTGTCCCACCCACAGTTTGACCACAGTGTTGAGTATAATTAATTTAAGGATGTATAACATCATCAAAAATAGTGTTCCTTTAAGACCCAACAAGGACTTATCATTTAGTTTGAGTCAACATACAATAAAACCATTCTCAACCACACTTTTTAACTATCTCAATTCTTCTATCTGTTAGTGAGAATAAGAGACACAGGCTCAATCACAAATAAATGAATAAATAACAGAAATATTAGAGGGGTGTGTCAGTGAAGAAGTAACCTTGGAAGTATCTCTAAAAAGAACTTTGAGAAATCTTCACTATAACTTACTCTATCGATTTATTGCTTAGAGTTCTGTGGGTCAGGAATTTGGGCAGGGCTCAGCTAGGTAGTTCTTCTGCTCCACGTGATATTAGCTGGGGTCAATCATGTAAATGCCACGTGATATTGGCTAGGGTCACTCATGTGAGACTGTCAATCGGGAACTCTGCTGGGACCGCCATTTCCAAGGAGGCCTCACTTACATGTCAAGCACTGGCTGTTGGCCTCCGTTCTCCTCCACATGGCTTCTCTTTCTGCAGAAAACTTGAAAGACTCAGATACCACAACACAGGTGGTATCTGACAGAAGCCCCAACATGAAAACATTTATTAAGCCTCTACTCATATGATTATGTTTACAATTATTAGAACTGTGATGTTTTAAAAGCTCTGATGATAGGAGAGTCATTCTCATATCCGTTGCCTAATATGGACTGAGGTGTTTGCCCTGTTACTGAAAAACAGGGGCGATGGTCGCAATATTTAACAGCCTGAGGGGCACGGGCAGCAGGGGTTAACCCTTTAATATTGCAGGCATAGAAATGCCTAGAAGCTAAGGGAGGGACTGACAGAGGTGGCCAGGATGGAAGAGGGGGTCCCTGGGGGTTTCAGGTCAGCAGCTGTCTACCAAATGCGTGGGAAGTATTTGAATGATTTTCCCATGGAATACAACTCTGTTGGTGAATACTGCCTGAACAATTGTCCCAGGTACAAGCAGAGCTTGGAACTGGAAGAAAGGAAACCTCAGTCATAAGCAGGCTTAGGCGTGCACAGGAACTGTGCACAAGCTTGATGTAAACAAAAAAATAACAGAACTCGCAAAGGTGGCAATAGGCAGAATTCTGAGACCGGACGTCACAGGGGCTCGGGGAGCATCGCCCCAGCCTCCCGCGCCCCTCCCAGGAGCGGGGAGCTCCCGCCAGCGCTGAGCCCTGCACTGCAGTGGGGAGCCTGCGCTTCCTTCCTGGGCTCTCCAGCTCAGGGGCGAGGGAGCATGCAAGGCTGTGAGAAGATTCTCGTTGCCCTAACTCACCAAGTTCTACGGCAGGGCTCCTGCAGGTTGTCAGCAACACCAAGCCGAAGATCAGCGTGTGCGCCAAAGAAAGGTTGTGGATGGAATGAGGGGAGGAGCAAAATGCAATCCACCCAGAAGGTGAGACATCAAAGGCAGTAGCCATAATCCGGCTGTGGATGACGTAAGTCCTTCCTCTCCATCCTCACTGCCCCTGCCTCTGTCATATGCTTATCACTTCTCACCTGATGGATGGCCAACAGCCTCCTACATAGTCTTCGAGGCCCCAGTTCTGCCCCATCCGTCATGCATGCCCCTTGCTCCCGGGGAGATGACTCCAAAGCGCAAATCTGATCATTCACTTTCCTTCCGATCACCCGTCCATGATTCAGCTTCAGGATGAAATCTGAATTCCCTGCTGTAGCATGTGAGGTGCTCCTGACCTGGGCCCAACCGGACTCCCACCCTCACCTGCAGGGGAACCCAGCCGCCCTCTCTGCAGAGCCTGGCGCATTCTGCGGCCGCCGGACCTTGCAGCTCCTTCCTGCCTGCCGTGGTCTGCGTGCAACCGGTTAGTGGAACCGGTTCTCCACCCCATTCCTTCTCCCTCCTACCCCAGCCTCGGTTCTTCATCCGCCTGGCCACTAGAAGACGTCTTTCCACTACTAGATGTCTTTCTCCAAAACGTTTCAGGATATGTTAATTTCATTTTTAAAAATAGAAAATACACTCACTTGGTTCAAAGACATAAATTGTATGCAGTGAAAACACTCCTTCCCGTGTTTGGGGCCCATGTGCCTGGTTCTCTCATCTTTGCTCCCCAAAAGACACACACTTTTATTCTGTTTGTTTTTATTTTAGCGTTTTGCATGAGTCCGACATGTTTTTATACAAGTACAAGAAAATATGACGATATATTTCTGTTTGCACCACACCAAAGCTAGCATATGATAGGCGCTCTTCTGAGCCCTTTCTTTTTTCATTATATATTTTATAGATATTTCCATATCAGTGCATGAGTGTTTCATTGTTTATTTAATGGTCCCCTATTAATGGACACTTGGATGTTAACCCCATCCAAATATAACAGTAATTCTAAATGTATACATAACACATACATGTGTCATATATACATATATATAATATAGCTAGCATAATATATAATAGTATAATATATTGCATATTATAATTGTATGTTAATATGGCTATTATACACAAGGTTCTACTAAAGAACTCTGTGTTCTGTTACTGAGAGCATTTCCTAGACCTGCCCCACCCATTCACTCCAGGCTGTCCTAGATGACCTAACACCTGAGCACACTGTTTTTTTTTTTTTTTTTTGAGACAGAGTCTTACTTTTGTTGCCCGGGCTAGAGTGCCATGGCGTCAGCCTAGCTCACAGCAACCTCACTCTCCTGGGCTCAAGCGATCCTACTGCCTCAGCCTCCCTAGTAGCTGGGACTACAGGCATACGCCACCATGCCCGGCTAATTTTTTCTATATGTTTTTTAGTTGTCCAATTAATTTCTTTCTATTTTTAGTAGAGACGGGGTCTCGCTCTTGCTCAGGCTGGTATCGAACTCCTGAGCTCAAACAATCCGCCCGCCTCGGCCTCCCAGAGAGCTAGGATTATAGGCGTGAGCCACCGCGCCCAGCCCTGAGCACACTGTTTTATAACCACTGCGTCTCTCGTCTGTCCATCCACTAGAATGCAATTTCCTTGCGGCCTGAAATTCTGTCCGTTTTTCCACTTGCTTATGTCTGTAGTTTCAGTAACTAGTAGAATGATGGCAAATAAATATTTGTTGTATGAATAAATGACCAACAAACAAGAGATTCCAAAGTCTGAAGTGGGTAGACACAAAAGGAAGAATCCATTGAACAAAAACCAGCAAGGGTTAACGCACAGACAAAAATGCAGGAGCCAGAGGGAAGATGCCTTCCATCTTGGAAATTAAGAGAATGTAGGTAAACCATGCACAGTGCATCGCTCAGAAGCACTCAAAAAATATTAGCATTTTATTGCTATTACTAATGTTATTATTAATACTACTATTCCTCTGTGCTTGTTCCTGTCCTATCTGGGCTCGTCCTTCTTTCAAAGTCCTAAGGGCTCCATCGTGGTGGCGCACTGTATACTGAATTCTCGGTTCTTTAATCTCACACCCGACCCTTGTTTCATATGTGAAAATATAATTCCTACAACCTTCATAGGACACAGCAATCATAAATCCCTATTCTGAGGGCTGAACTTCTACTTAATATGGATCTATTTTCCTCTTCTAGTTTCCCAGAATCCTTTCCTACCTAAGCTTCACAAGAGCATTTGGCTGACTGAATATATTTTCATATTTTCATGAAAAATCTCAGAATTACTACAGTGAAATAAGAATTTAAGTAGCTAAAGACCAGTAGGATGTTCCTGAGGGCCATGACTTTGACTCCTTATTTACTTTGTATCCCTAATACCTAGGGCTATACTTAGCTCAGAGTGGTCACTCATGCATAGCTGTTGAGTAAATTGTTGTACAAATTTTCTGGATTTTAGGTTTACAAAATATAAAGTGCATAATTTTTGAATAATGGAAGCAATTTAATGAGGCTATGTCTTGATTTTGTTCTATACCCTTTGGTAAACAGAAACTATCCAGAAAACATGTTTTCAAATTATTTCTGATGCAGATGCTTTTGGTCTGGATTCTTGAGGATACAGGAAAAAGGAAAGTTGATCTCCTCTGAGACCATAACCCTACCTTTGAATTTGTTCTTCCACATGTTCTTTATGTTGAGAGTAATTTTACAAGTTTAGCCTATCTTAGTTGCTTTACTCCCATTAAGAGGGATATGGAAACAGCTTCTGGTGAAAATCAAAAACTATGTACAGTTAAATTCCAAGCACTATATTGTATGCATTTTCAAGTCAGATTCTCACTCTGGGAATTTAATACCACAGATTTAAAAAGGATATATACACAAACACACACACACACACACACACACACACACACACACAAATATATATAGTTAAGCACTGCAACCCAAAATATAGCATTTTCTTTTTGTGCTAGTGAATATGGATAAAATATGTCTGCTTGAAAGAATCTCTGTTACTATTTACTCTCATTTTATTGCACTGTATTTTACTCATTTAATACCTAAACATCTGCAACATAAAATCTTAAAAGACTAAAATGAAACAAGTAACTTTAATATTTGCATCACATGTGACAAGCAAAGGGTCATTATCTACAATGTATGATGAGCTCATTTAAATTAATACTAATAAACATACGAATTTAGTAATAAAATCATGAACAATATGAACAAATGTATTCATGAGGGAAAAATACCCAAATTGTAAACAAAAGGATAAAATATATTATCCTTGATAGTAACCTAAGTGCAGGTTAAATTTGAAAAATTCTTTTCACTAATTTAGCAACTGTTAAAAATACTAGCACATAGAATTGCAACTCATTTATTGGAAGAGGCATTCTTTATTGCAAAGATCATTAAAATGTCCATAGCTTTTGTCCCTATAAACCCACTCAGTGGAATTTTTCCTAAGAAAATGATTCAACAGAAACATAAACAAACACCTACCTGTGTAATGTTCATTTTAGTGTTATTTATAATAACAAACCTGGTTATGTCTAAACACATACAGTTAAAGACATGCTATGACAATTTAAAGTACATCAACATGATTAATACATCAAAAGCAATAACTATGTTAATTTTTAAGATTAAGATCATATATAAAACATGAAAAGATTTTCATGATTTAAATAAGTAGTCAAGGAAGAAAGGATGCAAAAAAGAAAGATATAGAATTGTAGATACGTTTTCCCAAAAACTGTTTTTGAATGTTGTATCACATTTTAAATAATGTAGTTTAATAATATGATTTGTATAGAACAGCAAAAGAGATATTATGGTTGTTTTCCTTAGATTATTAAGCAATCATAAATCTTATAACACTTACTTGATCATTTGGAAGCACTCTTAAAACTTAGTTATTACCAGACATTACTACTCCATTCTGGGGTCAATAGTTCGATGATAATGAATATACAATTTAAGGACTTTTTAACTTTCAGTGTTAGTTATTTGCTGGTAAACATGGATCCATATACTCATGTTAATTATTAAACAAGAAATAAATATATATGTTTAAAGCAGCTCGTTTTTATAACTAATAGAAAAATCCTAATCTCTGACCCTGGAAAAGATCTTTAAAACTCACCTTATCGATCTGCCTTTGGAGCTAATTTTACACATAAATTGTCTTGAATCCTCACTGTCAATGTAGTCTGCCTCATGTCTGATAGGTGACAAGTCTCATTCTTTAACATCTTTGGGGGTTGTCACCATGGTCAGAGCTGGGGTCGTAGAGCTCTGAGAATTGGCTTTCCATCATCCCTGTGTCCTTTGCATTGTATCTCTCTGATCACCTCAACATTCATCAGGGTTCTCTACCCTTCACATCAGACACATTCAGCTTAAAGATAAATTAAAACTCAATAGAGAAGGGTGAATAGTAACATTGGACCACAAGGTATCCTGTGGAATCTTTATTCTCAAAAGGCTGTCTGGATATCCGTTCTATCTGCTTATATAGTAAACTGCACAAAGACGGGCGCAGATAATACTATTGCTAATTCAGTAACATGTGCCCACAGAGTGTAAGAATGCAAGTCAAAAGATAAGTGAAATTTAAGCTTTTGAAATAAGTCCCAATTGCTTTTAATTGTACCTCTCCAAAAATGTAAATATAGTTAAAAGTTTTTTTAATTTCTGTGTTAACATTTGCATCTATTTAACAAATTCTTAGTATATGCTTGGAGCTGTTATAAATGTTTTGCAAATATGAACTCATTTAATTCTTGAAATGACACAAGAGGTAGGTATTATTATAGTCATTTTACAGATGTGAAAACTGAGACACACAGAGAAGTTTTTAATAAATGATTTTCCCAAGTTCTCACAGCTTGTGAGTAAGTAAAGGTGGATCTCAAACCCAGGTACACAGACTCCAGAGTCCATGCTCTTAACAACTTCACTGAGCTTCCTCATGATGTAAGAAAAGATAACCTCCAATTTCCCTGCAGCCCTTTGCCAAGTTCAGTGGTAAATGCTCTTGGACCTATAAGGCTATGAATCTCCTGTTGGGTTGATAGGCTTTACTCAACAGCTCCAATATTTGAAAATAACAATAAGAGTGCAGTTATGTCTGATAGTTAAAAGGTTTGTGGAGTGAATAGTTCAAAATGTTTCCTTTCACCCTTGAAAACATCTCCCAACCACATTTTTGTTTTTCAAAAATGGAAGATCTCAACACTCATAATATGCTAAATATATTGGACTTTTTTTTCTTGTTGTTGTTGTTGTTCTTTTTTTGCTTACTAGGGCTTTCTTGGTGCTGGTAAGAGGAAAGAAATTATAATCAACCTCTCCTGCCCCAAATTCTTCCCAAACTTACCCTTTTTCCCAGAGAAGCTATTTTTGTATAAAGTAAATGACTTCTGCCTGTACCAAAATTTTGAGCAACTTCTAAGCGCTATACAGAAGTATTAAAGATTTAAGTCAAGTTACTCCCTACACACCATCTCTGATCTCTGTATTCAGTTCCATCCTCAGAAAACAGGAGCAACAATTTGTCTAAAGTTCCACTCACCCAAGGAATCACTTATTGGACCACCAAAATATCAAGAGGGGTTTGTGGTTATGGAGGAAGAATTGCCATGTCAAAAATATTCAGAAGGCTTTGGTGGAAACAGCTGTGTTCAGAAACCAGACTGCACCTGGTCAATAAAATTGGGCTTTAAAGTCTGTTTGATGAAACGTGATTTTAAGTCATTTCTTTCTCTGCATTTGTGTCTATGCAGATTACTCTGTCTGTGAAATGTGCATACTTTTTTATTAGCCTTACTGAAATATCACTCATATACTATATGATTCACCATTTTAAAGTGCGCAATTCAGTAACATTCGGTATATTCACAGATATGTGCAACCACCACCATGGTCAATTTTAGAACATATTCATCAACTCAGAAAGAAACTCCCATCACTGAGCTATCACAGCCTATGCCCTCTTCCTCCTGAACCATAAGCAACTACTAATCTACTTTCTGTCTCTACAGATTTGGCTATAGAGGATATGTAATAGAAACGAAATCATGTAATGTGGTCTTTCATGTTTGGCTTCTTCCACTTAACATAATGTTTTCAAGGTTCACCCATGCAGCATGCATCAGAACTTTCTTTTTATGGCCGAATAATATTCTATCATACATTTAGTTTTAATATCTGTGCCTTTTATAAATGCATGTACAATATTTAGCAACATTTTCAGAACTACAATTCAAGTTTGGATAGCCCTCACTTGCACACTGATAAAACCATAAGTGGAATTCAGGCAATTCACCATTTATTTTGTCTACATAACATCATACATCTATCTTTTTGAAACATCTGGGTTACAGATAGTAATCCACAGTTCTTACACAGAAGTTTAGTCTTACGTAAGTCTAATATTAGTGCTGCCTATCACTTGTCCACAGCATTTATGAGTTTTAGCAATTTAAAGCATGTGAATGTTTACAGTTTATATTGCTTTTATACCATAACATTCTCCACAATCGTGTGTATATGATTGGATTTTATTCTGCATGTCAATCAGTTATCACAGACATTTGTCTCCAACCACAAATTTCATAGCATTTCCTAACAGCAGAATTCACTCTCCTGAGCCCTAATGCTCATGATTACCCCAGACAGACATGTTTGCAGGTCTTCATAAATTATTACTACCCTACTGCTTTCAAACAACCACCTAAACATTGATTATTAAATGAAAAAGCAAGTTATAGCATTTGGTAGACTTAAAGTTTCATCAGATAAATTCAAAGCTTAATTAGAAATCACATCTAGCACAAAAGCCATTAATATAGAAAATCTGAGATTTGTTTAATAATTAATCAAGACAAACATTGTTACTGTAGGTTTATGGAGATATTAGAGGCAAGAAAGTTAATTTTATTGATGCTTTACTTAGGATAATTTTATGTCATTCAGATATTGGCAGACTTTTCATCTTTAGCCTTAGGTTAGAATAACTATGAGGTTGAAAAAAAGTAGCTATTCATAATAACAAGAGTTAATTCAAAAACATTTACACTCTCACTTGAAAAGACCAAATTTTGTATAAATTTTATGAAGAAGATCTTACATCACTTTTTACATTCCTTCTAAATGAGAATAGACAGTTTCATTCATTAAAAAAATGTGCTCAGGAAGCCCCCACTCTGTACAAAGAAGTGTGCTGAGAGCGTGGGGACGAGAGGATGGAAGGCAACCAAACAAAGTCGAATTCGTCACTGTCCTACCCAGAGCATCTTTCAGGCTCTTACGGGAGATCAGACAATCAAAGTGCCATAACCTGGGACAGAAAGTGAGAGCTCTAAAATTAATTTCTAAGCGCCGTTGGGGCTCACAGGAGGAAGCTGAGTTCAGGGAAGTTGTGGCATATAACATCTATCCAAAGAGTTCACTCTTGGATGAAAAGAGAGACAAAGGAATTCCATACAGAAGGAACAGCATAAGCAAAGAAGTAACAATAAGAAACCAAGGAAATAATCAGCAGTTTACTTTGGCTTGAGCAAAGGGTATGTGCCCAGGAATAGTGGCTTACAGCTGGAAAGGAAGATTGATAACAACCACAGAGGGGCTTGAATACCAAGTTAAGGCTTTGAGCCTTTACCCTAAACAAAATAAAGAGCTATTTTTTGGTTTGTAAGCAAGTAAGTGGCACGTACAGAACTTTATATTCAGGAGGCTATTCTGACAGCATGTGCAGGAATGGGTCAAATATTAGGATATTCTTCCAATAGTCTAGACCATACTTCCCAGAGTGTCCTGGGAATGCCTGTCCTACAAACTGAACCTCAAGAAGGACTCCATGGTGACATAAGTTTCACTAGTATCACGTTATATTCACTCCTTGGAGATTCACTGTGTAAATTAGCACATTAAAGTTTCTGAGAAATCCTGCTGTTAAATAAACAAAACAAAACAAAACAAAACAACTTGTGGAAAACAAAGACTGGGGGGCTCCTCCAGATGAAAAAAGACTGAGGAAACATGACAACTAAATAAAACTTGTGATTCTAGACCAAACAACATACATTAGTGAGACGACTGTTGAAAGCTGTATAAGGTCTATGGATTAGATAATAGCATTGCC
>NW_012148363.1:2055462-2166734 GCF_000956105.1 Propithecus coquereli | reverse complement strand
ATATATAGAAAAAAACTAGCCAGGCATGGTGGCGCATGCCTGTAGTCCCAGCTACTGGGGAGGCTGAGGCAGGAGGATCACTTGAGCCCAGGAATTTGAGGTTGCTGTGAGCTAGGATGATGCCACTGCACTCTAGCCCGAGCAACACAGTGAGACTCTGTCTCCAAAAAAAAAAAAAAAGAAAGAAATCCCCTCTCTTGCTCTTTCGATCAGAAACAGTCCTCATTGCAATGAGTCACTGGGAAAGGGAAATTAGACACAAAATTATCCAAAAGAATTCATAAAAATCCCAATATGTATTTTTGAGAACATGGATTTATTTATTTCAGATCTCTACATTATTCAGAAGTAAACAATAAAATTGTTGGAATTCTCCACTTAAAATATTGTCCCTGAGGGTTCCTCAAATTCTAACACTCTAGTGTTAGTAAAGATGTGGTAACTCACATTCACTTTTCCACAACCTGTAAAACATTGAAGACACAAAGTGGTTTTTGTTAAAAAAGTATATTCTCTTTACCAAATAGTCAGACACACTCCCAAGCCAAATATCAGACAAAAGGGGAAAATAACAGGCTGATGGCTGAACCATCAAGATTATTGCCTGAATTTTTCATTTTCATATAAATGTTCATTTTTATAAGACCTTATTCAATATAATGATATATTAACAATATGTTATATGTCTATATAATGAATTGTATAGAACCTTTGGGGATGGGATGTTCGGTAGATTTAAACAGAGAGAGTCTTAAGTGTTGAAACTTTCTAAATTTCAACAATTTTAATTTAGTAAAGTTAGAGACCAGTTCAAAGCTCATCAGGGGACTAAAACAATGAGAAATGTGTCTAAAGAAGTTGAATGGTGTAGCAGTTATAGACGTGGGTTCAGGGAGGATTTGAAGTTGATAGAACAGCCCTGCAGGCTGATGAGCAACTATGAAAGCCTGAGCTAGAATAGCACGAGGAAAATGGAACTAAAGACACTTGGGACAGAGATCAAATCAAGAGAACCTGGTCACTAATTGGGTAAGAAAGCAGCAAAAAGGAAAATCTCAAACATAATACTCAGGTTTTGAGCCAAGGTGACAAGTGAAGTTGCAGCAATGTTACAGAAAGAGGGAAATAATGACTGCACGGTCACTGGGAGGTAAACTTAAGTCATTTCATTCACATAATAAAAAATAACAAAAGACTTTAATTTTAATTGGAGGAGGAGAGTAAAAGGATAGTTCCTGGCAATCAGGACCTTGGCTAATGCTGGGACCCGTGAAGCTCTGGAGCTGGTGAGGAGGGTGGAGGGGGGTGACTTTAAACAGACAATGTCAACAGCCATTGCATCCTACTGTTGCTTACTTGCTGTTTACTTTCTTATTTCTCCTAGTGGGTTGGTCCTGAAATATTTTTTAATTTTTCTTTTTTCTTTTTTTTTTTACCCAAAGAGCCTTAACACCTTGCCTTGAACATAACAAGCTCTCAATGTATATTGCATACTTACAGGCTTGTGAGACATTTGCGTATAGGTAAGCAAAACTAAGAAATCCAATTGCGGGGGCTCAAAAGTCATATGAAGGAAAGAAAACTGTGCTGTGAAGAAGTGACAGTGTGTGTTTTGTGCTCTTCAGTTTACTCTGAACGATGTGCTGTGCATGTGTGCTAGTTTTACAACATGTGCTGGGTGGGAGAGGGAGCGGGTCTGTCGTGGTGGTTTCACACTTACAGCACCTGAATCAGAGGGATAGTTCACAATCGAAAGACGCTAAACAGAAGCCCACATGTCAGAGGCAGCTTCTAAAATCCTTTAGCATATATTCTCTGATCAACAAAAACGTTTACTTAGCACACTGGATATTAGAAACGGTGTTATGTTGGTGAAGTGAATGGTTCCCAAGTTGTATGAATTGGCTGGAAACATTCTTCAGGCACTCCCGGCTGCTTCGCATGCACAGAACATCTGAACCCAGTGAGCCGCTGGCCCTCTGTGCTCTGGAATGGAGCTCGAGGGTTTGGGCTCTGACCAGGCCTTTGTTCAGAGTCTTCAGGATTTCTGTTGCCTGACTCTGACTCAAAGTATGGCTGCATCTTGCTACTACAATAGTGTCAGAAGCAGCTTTTCAGATTGCTGAAGAGGCAGAGAGCTGGGATTTCATTGCGCTTACAGGACAGGTTTTGTGACTAGTTTTATACTATTTTCTGATAAATATTGGTATGTGTGAGGCAGAGTTTATACTGAGACTTATTTGATTTCTGGTAGGAAGTTTGTGGGAGAGGAAAAATTTGACTCTAGACTTCCTCTAAATATCTAGCAAAAAAAAAAAAAGACTTCAGGATTGTAAACGATCAAATTGGTTTAGTCAATACTTATCAGAGTAGTCCAGGCAGGCTTCTTTTAGGAAGTGGCATCTTGAGCTGAGATACAAATGAAATCATTTAAAGAGTAAGGCTGGCTGGGCATGGTGGCTCACACCTATAATCCTAGCACTCTGGGAGGCCGAGGCAAGAAGATTGCTTGAGGTCAGGAGGTCGAGACCAGCCTGAGCAAGAGCAAGATCCTGTTTCTACTAAAAATAGAAAAAATTAGGCAGGCATGGTGGTGTGTGCCTGTAGTCTCAGTTACTCGGGAGGCTGAGGCAGGAGGATCACTTGAGCCCAGGAGTTGGAGGCTGCTGTGAGCTAGGCTGACACCATGGCACTGTAGACCAGGTGACAGAGCAAGACTCTGTCTCAAAAAATGAACAAATAAGAATATTCCAAAGAAAACAAAGATTCACATGGCTAGAGCTTGGAGAATAAGGGAAAGAGTGACTGAAGATGAAATCAGAGAAGCAAGTAGAGCTTAAAGAAGGTGTGACACAGAATTTGAGTTTGATCCTAAGACACTAAGATGTCGCTACTCTGTTTCAACCAGAAGAGTGGCATTGTCTATATTTAGGAAAGCAACTTTGGAACTGCTCAGAGAATGGATTGGAGAGAAAAAGAGTGGGGAAAAAAAAAAACAGTAAGTAGGCTATTACAACAGACCACAAGAGAGAAGATGGTAGCTTGGACTTGAATGGTAGCAACAGAAATAGAAACGACTAGACAATAGCTCTTGCAGGAAAAAAGGAACTGGTACGTAAAGAAAAGGAAGAAAAAGGAGGATGGAGTTTAAGTTTTCGATTTAAGGAATAGTGTAGATGATGCTGTTGGTTACTGAAATGAAAGAGTCCAGGAATCCTGTTCCACTGGTAGCTTTAATCTCTTCTCAACTTACGAAAAAAATAGAGAACAAATATAGATTATTTTTTTTAAAATAGTTTCAACAATTAAGGAAATCTTTCTAGATATATCGTTAAACTTACAGTCAGCCTAAAAGAAGCACCATTTAAAAGTGGAAGGTATGCCTTCTCATACTGAAAAATTCTGCCCTTCCAATGACTCAAAATTGATTGTCATTTCAGAATGCCTTAAAGCAATTACTGCAATATCAGGCATTCTCATTAGACTAAAAATAAAATTGCTAAAAAGAAAGCTATGGGGAAGTGGTGTTCTTTATTTAAATTGATTAATGTAAATAGCTCTTTCATTTTAAATTGATTTATACAAAATTCAAGAAAATATGTGTAATGCATAATTATTACTTAGTAGCAAAGGTAATCAGGAAGTCCTGCAGACAATGAAACATGAACAATTAAAATCTTCAGGATACACACAGTTTTTAATTAATGAGCTAAACTAATTCAAATAAACAGGAAACTGTGTGGTAAGGCTTGGTCATAATGGATTTTAAAGTCAATGATAATAATAATAACAAGAATCATAGCTATCATTTACTGAACATATTCTATATGCCTGGAAACTTTCTTTGAAATGTTATCTTGTGTAAGCTTCCTGAAAATAATGTGAGGTAGGTTTTATTATCTCTAATTTATATACAAAGAAACTGAAACATAAAGAAAATAAGTATCTTGTCCAAGGCCCTGTGGTCAGTGATTGGAGAGGGGGCATCAAACCTGGTTCCAATGTATCTCAAAACCGCTGTACTGAAACTCGGACTTGGGGGGGGAGGGGGCGAAGGGCAACATACGTAACCTAAACATCTGTACCCCCATAATATGCTGAAATAAAAAAAAAAAGAAACGCTGTACTTATTGAGGATAGTTTGTTAATACATAGAACAAAAGGTAATATAGATATAAGTGTGCTTTAAATACATGTTTTGGAAAAATATTAGAGTTCTAAGCAGTCAGTTTGCAAATTTTGTCTGTTTGACAATTTCAGTGTAAGCCAAAATCCTCAAATTATGAGATTTCTGCATCCCATCTGTACTGGACAAAGAAAACATATTCTTTTCCAAACTATTTCCATTAATAGGAATGATAACCCAAACTACTAGATAATTCTTTTAGGTGAGGCTTTGGAAAATTTTTCTAGGCTTACATGTGAACTTGAAACTATGTTGGCTTCAGGTACTTCATGGAAAATAAATAGGGAAATCAGAGCATAAGAATGCAATTTATAAATTTCAATGTCTTATACTAGAACCCCCTGCCTAAGTAGAATTCACCTGCCTCTAGTCTAGAAGTGTGCTCTCATTTTGACTCTTTTTTTCTTGGAGTAGATGTGACAAATTCAGTTTTGATCTTCTTTCTTGATGATTGAGGCAGAATTTGTATCTGTATAGTGGCTAGGCTGTAAGAAAGGATGAGTTCATAAAAATTCAATACCTTTTATATAAGAAGTTAATTATATTAACTTGGTTCATCCCCGAATCTGTCTTGCTGTTGCAGATGATTCCATTAGGTTTAATTGAATAAAAGTAACCTTTAAACCACATTCAAATAAACATGTACCAAATATAAATTGTCAATATATAACTATAACTGCATATATATATATATACAGTTACAATTAAGTAAAATTCTTTCATCTATTATATTAAACTCAGTATTTTATATTCTACTTCAGTATACAACTTATTTTTGTAGGATTAATATTAACATTCAACTAAATCATCTAGTCATTCTTAAAATGTATTTGGAAAATGCAACTAAAATTTTACCAAATCAGACCAAAATATTTATTTCTGAATTGTTTCAGTGCTACTTTACAAATGGCTTTAATCTTCATTGTTTGCCTTATTACCATACAGTTATCAACAACAAATATTGATTGAGCATTTACTTTTGCCTAAGCACTAAAGCAGGTAGATTCTGTATCTCAGTGTATCAGATGTAAGACATTTTGACACAGTCCTACACTTATGATTTTTGGTTATTAGAAAAACATAGAGGAAAAGAAAAAATAATAATCTGACAACTATGATGTGCAGGCATTTTTCTAAGCACTCTATAAATATGAATTTTTTTAATGTTTCTAGCAATTTTATTGTTAGCCCTATTTCACAAATAAGAAAACTAAGGCAAGAAAATGCTATTCACCTTGCCCAAAGTCACACAATTAACAAGTGGTAGAACTGAGGTTTGAAACCAGGTACTCAGACTCCAAAAGGTGTCTGCTAAACATCTCTGTATTCTGATACTCTGATAGAGATTACCTTCAGAATTGGCTTCCAATGAGATATAAAAGACATTTCAAAATTTCTTTGAAATTCAAGAGTAAGAGGTATACTAGTTTCTGTTTCCCTGAACCAAGTGCAGAAATGAGGACTTGCATGCAGATGGTTGATTTAGAAGGGGTGATCCCAGGAAGCACAGGTGAGAAAGGAATGAGAAAAGCCAGTAAAGAATGGGTTGTTGAGCAAGTTATCACTAGTGAGACTTGACACTGTGTGCTCCGGTAAGGGAGAGCAGACATCTATTGTCTTTGCCTGCCAGCTCCCATACCTTCAACTTTTGATAACAGCACCTCAATTGCTTTTTAGTTAAATAGTTACACATTTACTCTTTCCCTCTGTGTGGAAGAGTGGGTTCTAATTAAGGTAGGGCTGACCCCACTACCCTCTAGCTGCCAGATTGGACATGAGACTCAGAAATTGCCAATCAGCATGTTCTTTCCCCTATACCCAGTGATTGGTTTAGGAGTAGTCATCTGAAGTAAGCTGATCCCTGAGACTCAGCTCAATGATTCTCAACACTTGGGGAAGATAAATTCTTCCCTCCAAGGCTGCTTAATTAGGAGGGCATACATATATGGAGGATGATGGCCATCTCATAGAGAGCATCTACAAGAGAGGAGAGCAGAGCTGTGAAAAAGAGAAAGATACACAAATAGAGGCAGACAGGCAGGGGATCAAGTCATGCCCAGATCAGCTCTACCCTTTTGGCTTTTCAATTACATGAGTCAAAAAAATCTCTTTTTCATTTAAATCAGTTTGAGGAGAGTTTCTCCTACCAGTACCACTTCTTCATCAAAATCTTTTGAATGCCTGCTCAGTCTCTTAACTTCTGACTGTTTATTTTCTACTTACTTAGAACCTTAGAATTTTTAATTGAAAGGGACCCTTGAAGTCATCTAGCCCAAGCTTCTCACCATCTTCAGGAATACGATCTACAGCTGTGCTGTCCAATGTGGCAGGCACCAGCCGCATGTTGCTTTGGGGCAGTTGGGATGCGGCAGGTCCAAATTGAGATGTGCTGTAAATATAAAACACACGCTGGATTTTGAAAACTTACTACAAAAAATGAAGGTAAAATATCTCACTTATAATTTTTCTATGTTGATTATATGTTGAAATAAAAATATTTTTAATATATTAGGTTAAATAGACTATATTATAAAAGTTACTTTTACCTTTTTTCTTTTTTTGTTTATTTATTTATGTATTTTTTCATGATATTATGAGGGCATGTGTTTTGGTTACATGAATTACTATGATACAGTTTGAATCAAAGTTATGAGTGTGTCCAGCATCCAGATAGTGTGCATTGCACCCACTAGATGTTAATTTACCCATGCCCTCTTCCCCCTTCCCAACTGCTTGATTTCCATTGAGGTTTACTAGCATATGTACACCTGAGTGTTGATCATTTAGTTTCGATTTAATACCGACTATATGCAGCATTTGTTTTTCCATTTTTGCCATACACCACTTAGGAGGATGGTCTCCAGTTCCATCCAAGTTGGTACAAAAGGTATTAGTTTACCATTTTTTTATGGCTGAGTCATACTCCATGGTATACATATATCACATTTTATTTATCCACTCATGTATTGATGGACACTTGGGTTGTTTCCACATCTTTGCAATTGTGAATTGTGCTGCTATAAACATTCAACTACAAGTGTCTTTTTTATATAATTAATTTTGTTCCATTGGTTACATACCCAGTAGTGGGACTGCTGGATCAAAAGGTAGATCTACATTTAGTTCTTCGAGGTATCTCCATACCACTTTCCATTGAGGTTGAACTATTTTGAAGTCCCACCAACAGTGTGTAAGTGTTCCTTTCTCTCTGCATCCATGCCAGCATCTGTTGTTTGGGAACTTTTTCATAGAAGCCATTCTCACTGGAGTTAGGTGATATCTCATTGTGATTTTGCTTTGCATTTCCCTAATGACTAGAGATTTTGAGCATTTTTTCATGTTTACTGGCCATTAGTGTATCTTCATTTGAAAGGCTTGTGTTCATGTCTTTTTCCCACTTTTTAATGGGGTTGTTTGATGTTTCTTGCTAACTTACTTGAGTTCTTTGTAGATTTTGGTAATTAACCTTTTATTGGATATATAGCATGCAAATATTTTCTCACATTCTGTAGGTTGTCTATTTACTCTATTGATTGTTTCCATGGCTGTGCAGAAGATTTTTAATTTAATCAGGTCCCATTTATTTATTTTTTTTGTTTGTATGATTGCTTTTGGGGTGTTCTACACAAAGTCTTTCCCTAGGCCAATATCTATAAGAGTTTTTCCAATATTTTGTGCTATAATTCTTAAAGTTTCATGGCTTAGATTTAAGTCTAACATTGATCTTGAATTAATTTTTGTGAATGGTGAGAGGTAAAGGTCCTATTTCAATCTTCTACATATGACTATCCAATTTTCCTAGCACCATTTATTGAATATGGACTCTATTCCCCAATGTATGTAGTTTTTTGCTTTGTCAAAGATCAGATGGCAACATGAGGATGGTTTGATATCTAGATTCTTTGTTCTGATCCATTGGTCTATGTCTCTGTTTTGTTTTGTTTTGTTTTTTTGCAAATACTGTCCTGTCTTGTTTACTGTAGCCTTGTAGTATAGCTTGAAGTCTGGTAAATCGATGCCTACTGATTTGTTCTTTTCACTTAACATTGGTTTGGCTATTCAGGCTCTTTTCTGGTTTCATATGAAGAGCAGAATTAATTTTTCTAGATCTGTGAAAAATGACATTTGAATTTTAATGGGGATTGCATTGAATCTGTAAATCACTTTGGGTAGTATAGAAATTTTAACAATGTTGATTCTGCCAATCCATGAGTATGATATGTTTTTCCATTTGTATACATCCTCTGCAATTTCCTGCCTCAATTATTTGAACACCTCTACAGGTGTTAGAGGTCTTTCACTTCCTTGGTTAAATATATTCCTATCTATTTTATTTTCTTTGTTGCTATTGTGAAAGGAATTGAGTCTTTGATTTGATTCTCAGCTTGACTGTTGTTGGTGTATAGGAATGCCACTGATTTGTGTACATTGATTTTGTAACCTGAGACTTTGCTGAATTTATTTATCAATTCCAGGAGTCTCTTGACAGAATCTTTGTGGTTTTCTAGATATAAGATCATATTATCAGCAATCAGCCATAGTTTGATCCCTTCTTTCCCTATTTGGATACCCTTGATTTCCTTCTCTTGCCTGATTGCTCTGGCTAGGACTTCCAGCACTATGTTGAACGGAAGTGGTGATGGTGGACAACCTTGTCTGGTTCAAGTTCTAAGCAAGAATGCTTTCAATTTTTCCCCCAGTCAGTATGATACTGGCTATGGGTTTGTCATATGTGGCTTTTATAATATTGAGGTATGTTCTCACTATGCCTATTTTGTTAATATTTCTTATCATACAAGGGTGCTGCATTTTGTCAAATGCTTTTCCTGCATCTATCAAGAGGATCAAATGGTCTTTGTTTTTACTTCTATTTACATGTTGAATCACATTTATGAATTTATGTATGTTGAATCATTCTTGCATCCCTGGGGTGAAGCCCACTTGGTCTTGGTTGGTTATTTTTTTGATGTGCCACTGAACCGGTTTTCCAGAATTTTACTGAGAATTTTTGCATCTATATTCATAAGGGATATTGGTGTATAGTTTTATTTTATTGTTATGTTTTTTCCTGACTTTGGTATCAAGGTGATACTGGCTTCATAGAAGGATATGGGGAGCTTTCCTTCCTCCTTGATGTTATAAAATAATTTCTGCAGTATGAGTACAAATTCTTTTTTATAGATCTGATAAAATTTGTCCGTGAAACCACCTGCTCTGGGACTTTTTTGTTGGAAGATATTTTTATTGCTGCTTCAATTTCATTACTTAATATTGGTCTTCCCAGGAGTTCTATTTTTTCCTGATTGAGCCTAGGGACATTGTGTGTTTCCAAGAATTTGTTCATTTCCTCAACGTTTTCAAGTTTATGTACAAAGAGATTTTTATAGTATTCAGAGATGACATTTTATATATTCATGGTATCAGTTGGAATGTTTCCTTTTTCATTTCTGATTGAGCTTATTTGGGTCCTTTCTTTTCTGCTTCTGGTTAAGGTAGTGAGAGGTCTATCAATTCTGTTTATCTTTCCAAAGAACCAAGTTTTTGTTTCATTAATCTTCTGTGTTATTCTTTTGTTATCAATTTCATTTAGTTCTGCTCTGACCTTAGTTATTTCTTTTCTTCTGCTGGGTTTAGGATTGGTTTGCTTTTCCCTTTCTAATTCCTTGAGATAATTCATTGGATTGTTCATTTGTGATTTTTCTGTCTTTTTGATGTAGGAACTTAAGGCTGTGGATTTTTCTGTTAGGACTGCTTTTGCTGAATTCCACAAATTTTGATAATTTGTGCCCCCTTTTTCATTTAGTTTAAGGAATCCTTTGATTTCCACTTAATTCCCTCCTTTACCAAATAATCATTCAACAGTAGGATGTTTAATTTCCATGACTTTGTGTAGAGTGAGTATTTCTCTTGGAATTGATTTCTAATGTTATTCCACTGTGGTCTGAGAAGATACACGGTATAATTTCTATTTTTTAAAATTATTTGAGACATATTTTGTGGCCTAAGATGTGATCTAACATAGAGAATGTTCTGCATGCTGATGGGAAGAATAATGTATATTCGGTAGTTTTAGGGTAGAATGTTCCGTAAATGTCTATTAAGCACATTTGCTCTAGAGTCCTATTTAAATCCAGTGTTAATTTATTTATTTTCTGCTTGGAAGATCTGCCCAGTTCTGTCAGTGGGGTGTTGAAGTCCCCTTCTATTATGATGCTGCTGTTTAACACTTTGTTTAGGTATAGTAGAGTTTGCTTTAAAAATCTGGGTGCACCTGTGTTAGGTGCATAAATATTTAGGATTATTTTGTTTTCTTTTTGAATTGTTCCCTTCACCATTACATAATGTCATTTTTGTCTTTCTTTACTTTTTTTGATTTAAAATCTATGTTGTCTGATATGGGAATGGTTGTACCAGCTTCATTTGGTTTCCATCTTCATGAAATATTATTTTCCATTCTTTCGCCTTGAGTCTGAATGTTTGGGTTAGATGTGTTTCCTGGAGATAGCAGATACTTGGTTTATATTTTTTTCTCCATTCAGCCAGCCTATGTCTCTTGAGTGGGTGATTCAAGCCATTCATTTATTGAAAGAATTGATAAGTGGGGTGGATTTCTGTTCATCCTGTTGAGTAGAACCTTATTGCTTTGTATTATCCTTGAGCCATTATGTAATACTGCCTGTGAGCTTTAGGTTTTTGGTGATTTTACCCTGGTGGGTGCCTGTTGTGGTGATTGATATATAAATGCAGTTCTGAGTACTCTCTGCAGGGCAGGTCTGATCTTGGCAAATTCCTTCAGTGTGTGCTTGTCTGAGAAAGTCTTGATTTCTCTCTCCTATAAGAAACTTAGTTTTTCAAGGTACAAAATTCTAGACTGGCCATTATTCTGTTTGAGAAGACTGAGAATGGGGCCTCAATCCCTTCTGGCTTATAAAGTCTCAGTTGAGAAGTTTGAAGTTAGTCTCATTGGTTTTCCTTTGTAAGTTACTGGCTGCTTCCTGCCTTATGGCCTGTAGGAGTTCCTCCTTCATATTTACCTTGGCCAGTCTGATGACTATGTGTCATGGTGATTGCCTCATCACAATCAATCTCTCAGGAGTCCTTTGAGCATCTTATACCTGGATATCTAGATTTCTAGGAGGGCCAGGGAAATTTTCCACAATTATTCCCTCAAATATATTTTCCAACACTTGTGTATTTTCTTCCTGATCCTCAGGGATGCCTATCATTCTTATTTTAGGCCTTTTTACATAATCCCATATTTCTTGTAGGTTTTCTTCGTTCCTCTTATTTCTCAAGTCTTTCTCTTTGACTGACTTGTTTAACTTAAAGGTGTTGTCTTCAAGCTCTGAGATTCTTTCTTCTGCCTGATCTAGCCTATTTTTAAGTTTTTCCATTGTGTTTTGTATTTTCTTGAATGAATATTTCATTTCCAGAAGTTCTATTTGATTTTTTTTTAATAATTCTATTTCCTTAGCAAATTTTTCATTTTTTCCTGTATTGTTTTTGTGATTTCTTTGTGTGGGTTTCTATTTTCTCTTGTATTTCACTGAGCTTGCTTACAATCCATATTCACAATTCTTGATCTGTTATTTCCATCTTTTCTTTTTGGTTGGTATCCATTGGTAAAGAGTTTTTGTTTTCTTTCAGGGGTGTTCATTCTCTCTGATTTTTCATGTTTCCAGAGTTCTTTCTCTGATTCCTTCTCATCTGGCCTCTTGATTGATTCTGGGGGGTGCCCAGTCTGGCTTATGGAACTGTTTCTCAGTCCCTGAAGATCAATCCCTGAGCAAGCCAGGGAGAGGAGTGCTGGTTCTGAGTTGCCTATGGGGTGTTCCAGAAGGCTTCGTGAACTTCTCAGTTAAACTCTGATCTGCTGTCTTCACCTCGTCCCAACAGTGTGTAGTGAGTTAGGGCCCCCAGCTTACTCTCAGTGATGGTGTGTGGTACTTGTAAGTGTGAATCAGCCACACCTTGTTTACTTGAGTAAAGTAGAAGACGCTAGATGAGCTATATTGTTCTCCCTGCCATTGGTTGATGTTTGTGTAATAGAGCCAGCTGCTGAGATGTTCTTTTGCATCTGTGGTAGACTCTGGGCCCCCAGGCAGAGTACTTGAGTGCCCCAAGCTTTAGGAGGGATCCTACAGCTCCCAGGGCATTTCTTGATGTCCACCACCACTGAGGTGGGGGTAGGGGAAAGGCAGTTTGTGGCTAGGCTGTGGGAATCTGAAAGACTTTGTAAAGCCTCGACTCAGAAGTTGCTTTTCTGACCACTAAGCAGAGCTGCTGTTTGAAGGATCAGGACAAGCTCTCCAAACCAGGAAGTTATTCATGGGAGAGGGGCTAAACACTTGTATGCTAAGGCCCCAGGCTGGATTCTCTCTGCCCTTATCTATAAAATTGAGTTATTAAATGCTGTAATGAGTGTGCAAATTGACCTCCTTGTCAGTAGGAGGCATTTGCTAGAAGGAAAAAGCTGCGATGTTGTTTTGGGGTCCTGTGACCAGCTCTAGTCCCTCAGGAGAAGCACTCAAATTCCCCAGGTGCTGAGTGGGGCTCTGGAACTTCCAGGTTCCTTACTCTCTGCCACAGCAGAGGCAGGTGGGGGACTGTGGCTGGGAAGCCTGGGTTGGGTCAGTTTGCCCTCAGGCTCCACAAAAGCTGGCAAGGTAGCTGTTTTGGCAGGGGTCAAAGGTCTGCTCCCAGCTTCTGAGAAGAGCCACCAGGGAGAGGCTGTAGTGGCCCCACCCAACCAGAAAGTCTGCTTGTGGAAGCAGGTCTCAACCAGAAAGTCTGTTTGTGGAGGCAGACCCACTGAGATTCACAAACTAACCATCTGCAGTGGGCCTCACTCCTCTGTACTCTCCTCTGCTCTACCACCTCCCCAAGGCATCTGCCAGTAGGCAGAAACCCAAGCCATTTAAGCTGCCCCATGACTGTACTGTGGGCCAGGAGAATCCCCACCCAGGATCCCGGCCTGAGCTGGGAGTGCGGGCCTCCCATCATGAAAGAGATGTCCCTCAAGCACACTGTAGCTAGGACCCACATTACACTGTCCCCCCAGATCTGTCCAAATGGGCTCCTTGCCTCCTGAGACCAAGAAGATCAATCCCTAACCATGCCAAGGAGAAGCACGCTGGTCCCAAATCACCCACAGAGTGCCTGAACAAGATCAATGTCCCTCTGCCTCAGGGCATGCCCCTCTCTGATGGGGCCACCAGGCAAGCAGCACCAGGGAGGGCTGGCAAGCAGGGAGCTCACAGTCTGAGCACCCCTCAGCCCACTGCAGGACCCCAAGAGGAAAGGCCTGAGCCCCACTGTCTGTGGAAGCCTCGGTGTGGTGGCTCAATTGTCTTTCTTGTCAGCGACAGTGGGGGCGGGGAAGGTGGGAAAAGAGTCTGTATGGAGGAATGCTAGCACTCTGGTCATCTCTGACCCTCTCTCTGGGAGGCAGTCTACCAAGAATGCCCGGGCTCTGGAGTCACACAGATCACCCGGGACCCACGGGAACCCTGTGACTCTTGCAGTCTGGGCTGGAGTTGGGAAATGTCTGTGTGGGAACAAGCAGGACAAAACCCGAGGAGTTGAAGTCCCCTGGGGAGGACAAAGGCGCATGCTAGGTAAAGAAGCAATATGGTGCCTGCCATCCCCAGCTCAGGTCTGTGGGGGCAGGAAGTGCCTCAGGGGGGCTGGGAGCCTGGTGCCCTGTACACAAGAATTTCCGAGTTCACTGACAGCAGCAGCCTCTGGGTTTATATGGGCAGAAAGTCTCTGCATCAGCTCAGAAACCCACCGACTGTCAGAGATGCAAGGGAGGGAGAAACAAAGCACTCTACCTACCCTTCTTGTTGGACTCCAAGCCTCTCAGGGGTTGATCTTTGCCTATACCTTGCTCCTTCTTGTTCTGCTCTGCAGCTTCTTCCTGTGGAGTGTCCCAAAGGCTCTAGCACCCTTTTTTCAGACCCATATCCAATCCGTCTGTCTGTCCAGTTTTTCTCTTTCATCTAAAACTTCTTCCTACTGAGACGCTCTGGTAGCTAGTCCTCTGGTCAGCCATCTTGCCCAGAAATTTACTTTTTTCTTTTTTAATGTGGCTACTAGACAATTTAAAAGCATATCTGCAACTCACATTATGTTTTTATTGGACAGTTCTAGTGTCTGGCATCCCTGACAAATGGTGATGCAGCCTCTGCTTGAATATGCAGCTCATTACCCCTCTAGTCAGCCCCAACCATTATTGGACTGCTCTAAGTGTTAAAGATGATTTTTTGCCTGGACACCCGAAATCCGCCACTTTGAAACTTTCATCTATTGTCACAGTTCTGCCTCCTGTATGTCACAGAGTATCTGCTCCTCATTCATTTTCAGTTCTTCTATTTGTTACTGGAAGATTGCCATCCAACCTATCTCTCACAATCTTATGTAATAGGACATCACAGATGATTTTGATTGGTGCTTTGTTGACAGGTTCCTGTATTCGCATTAGCAACAGTTACAGGTTCATTAGCTGTGATCTTTTTGTGTCCAGTGCTAAACGTGGCTTCATCTCCTTGTGAAGCTGCAGATGATGTATAGACTTCTGCTTGAGACCTGGGAAGTTCTCTGTCTCGTAAGCTGTGACCAGAAGAGAAGCAGAAGTTAAGGTCATGTAGCAGGGATGCTGTCCCCTGCCATTATTTTTATAATGGGAAATGAACATGGACTTTGGGATGAGAAAAGGATAGTTGTCAACATGAAATGGCAGCTCTGAGTCCATTTTCGGCAGACAACAGTCTGTTCCAACCTAACCTGCTCCAATGCAAACCTCATGGAGGCAGACTGGTGCTGACGCAGATGAGGTGATTTTCTTGTCATTGGTGTCCTTAATGAAATACCAAGAAATTTAATCTCCTTTTTAAATTTAAAAATCCAAGCAAGTACGGTAGAATGCAGCAGATTGCTGTTTAAGTATATCATAAATATTTCAAGTTTTCATCTCTTTATGCCTGTTTTCATGATTAAACAGAATTCAAATCTTTCAAGAAAAAATGTCATGGTTTAAGAGACTATTGCTTGTGATTTTGATGTATTGAAAGTATTTTTGTTGCAATGTTGAGGGCATCCATGCTAAATCAAGCCTCTTTAGTTGGGATTCTTCTCATTCCAGGAAATTAAAACCCTAAAAAATAAAAACCCATCTGTCCAAAACCAACTGCATTTTCACTTCTTGTTTCAACTTAAATCGCATCACTAATCCCTGGAATCCACATTTTAGTGTAGTGATCAAATAAAAATTTTTCTGAGCTAGGGATTTCCTAATGGAAAACTCAAATAAGAAAAGTTCAAAAGTTCATGTCAGACACTAATTAGAGGATCCAGGATTTTTGTGTCCAGGATTTTGGGACACATTAATATGCTCCAATGGTCCAAACTTGCAACTCGAGAAGTAATAAATTGTATAGTGATGAAACTAATTCAAAATATCAGTGGATGCTAAGGCACTCCATGGCATTTTTAACCCCCATGATTCTCCTGTTGTAATTACTATCAACAGCCACAGATTGAAGTTCTGTCTACATGATACCCCAAACATTTAGTTAATTCAATATGAAAAAATACAAATCAATGAATTGACCAGCTAATATTACCAAAATAGTTGGTCAGAGAGTTGTAGTCTAAGAAAATTTTATACAGACAGCCTGAAAAGCCAGGGCTCTCATCCCATCTCACTATTGCCTCAACAAGTCATTTTTATCCTTCTTTCCATTTACAGTAGCCTTCAGCATCCTATGGTGCCCCTTTTCTCCTTCTGCGTCAGCAAGCCCAAAGTTTCTAAAATCTCATTACTCTCCACCATCCTTGAACAATTAAAAGAGGGTAGGTTATTCCTCCAAACAGTTTAGAGATTCAACCATCCTTTGAAAAGCTTCCCAATTTATACCTTCTCACATTCTACCATAGAATATGTAGGCACTGTAGTCCACAGTGACCTTTCTCTGTGTGGCAGATGGACTTGAAGGTGACTCCCGATAATTCTCCCTTTCTATTAATAGTATTCATACCCTTGTATTATCCCCCTACCCCCTTGGGCGTGGGCAGTACCTAGGATTTGCTTCTAACTGAAGTACCATTCGATCCAGCAATCCCATTACTGGGCACCTACCCAAAGGAGCAAATGATACTGTATAAGAAAGACACCTGCACCCAAATGTTTATAGCAGCACAATTCACAATTGCAAAGATGTGGAAACAACCCAAGTGTCCATCAATACATGAGTGGATTAATAAAATGTGGTATATGTATACGATGGAATACTATTCAGCTTTAAGAAACAATGGTGTTATAGCACCTCTTGTATACTCCTGGATAGAGCTGGAACGCATTCTACTAAGTGAGGTATCCCAAGAATGGAAAGACAAGCACCACATGTACTCACCATCAAATTGGTATTAACTGATCAACACATAAGTGCACATATAAGAATAACATCTATTGGATGTTGGGCAGGGGGGAGGGGAGAGGGAGGAGGGGACGGGTATATGCATACACAAAGAGTGCAATGCGCACCACCCGAAGAATGGACATATTTGAAACTCGGACTTAGCGGGGGAGGGGGGAGCAAGGGCAACATACGTAACCTAAATATCTGTACCCCCATAATATGCTGAAATAAAAAAAAAAATTATCTAGCCCAACATAAAAAAAAAAGGCAGAATCCAGTATTGCCCTGGTATATTATCAAAAATGTCCAGTTTTCAACAGCAATAACAAAAAGTTAGATATGCAAAGAAACAAGGAGGTATGACCCATACTCCAGGGGGAGAAAAAAGTAGTAAGCAAAAATTGTCTCTGAGTGGGGTCAGAGACAGAAAAAGACTTCAAAGTACCAATTTTAAAAATGTTCAAAATTTTTTAAAATCATGTTTAAAAAATAAAAGGAAAATATCATGACAATGACTCAACAATAGAAAGTCTCAATAAAGAAATATAAATTATAAAAATAACCAAACGGATATTCTAGATTTGAAAACTACAATAACTGAAATGAAAATTTCACTAAATGATTCCATAATAGATTTGAAATGGCAGAAGAAAGATTCATTAAACTTGAGAAATAGAAATTACTCAATTTGACGAACAACAACAACAAAAAAAATTAAAGAAAAAATAGACAGAACCTCAGAGATCTGGGGACAATATGAAACATAACAATGTAAGTATAATTAGGGTTCCAAAAGAAGCAGCGAGAGAAGTAGCAAAATTTTTTTTTTCAAGAATAACCCACAATTCATCAAATTTAATGAGAAAAAATAATCTATACATCCAAGAAACTTAAGAACCCCCAAGTAGGATAAACACAAGAAGATTCCCACTTAGACAGAACATATTCAAACTTTTGAAAGTCAAAGAGAAACTCTTAAAAACAGTAAAAGAAAATAACTCATCACATACAAAGAAATAAAAACAAAATTTACAGCTGACTTATCAGAAACAGTGAAGGCTAAAGGCAATGAAATGATGTATTTGAAATGCTAAGAGGAGCATACAAAGTCAACCAAGAATTCTATATCCAACAAAATGAAGGTGAAAATGAAGATGAAATAGAGATATTCTAAGAAAATTTGTTGCTAGCAGATATACCTTACAAGGAATGCTAAGGAAAATTTTTTAAGCTAAAATAAAATAACACCAGCAATAGTTTGAATTAAAAGGAAGAAATAAAGAGCACCAGAAATGGTAAATATGTAGATAAATATAAAAGACTGCATGAATGTGGTACTTCTCTTTTTTTTTCCTCATGTATTTAAAAGATTGTATAAAATAATAATTATAACACTGTGTTGCTATGTTTCTAATACATGTAGATGCCTTATATAAAACGATAATAGCACAAAGAGGAAAAAGAAAATAGTGCTATATTGGAGCAAAATTTCTATAGTTTATCAGAATTAAGCCCATATTATCCTGAGGATTGATTAGATTATGATAAATTTGATACATATTGTAACCCGTGAAAGTACCACAAAGAAAATAACTTTAAAAATAAAGTTCAAGGCCGGGTGCGGTGGCTCACGCCTGTAATCCTAGCACTCTGGGAGGCCAAGGCGGGTGGATCACTCAAAGTCAGGAGTTCGAGACCAGCCTGAGCAAGAGCAAGAGCCCCGTCTCTACTAAAAATAGAAAGAAATTATCTGGACAACTAAAAATATACATATATAGAAAAAATTAGCTGGGCATGGTGGCACATGCCTGTAGTCCCAGCTACTCGGGAGGCTGAGGCAGAAGGATGGCTTAAGCCCAGGAGTTTGAGGTTGTTGTGAGCTAGGCTGACGCCACGGCACTCACTCTAGCCAGGATAACAAAGCGAGACTCTATCTCAAAAAAAAAAAAGTAAAGTTCAAAAGTCAACAGAGAAATTTAGGTGTTACAGCAGGAACAAACAATAACCAAAATATTTGTTTAACACAAAAGATCATAAGAAAAAAAATACAAAATGACATGAAACATAGAGAAATGGCAAAATGACATATAAAGCCAAGCATGTGAACAATTATAAGTGTGAATGGACAAAATATTCCATTCAGAAGGCAGAGATTATCAGAATAGATTAATTTTTAAAAAGAGCAAGATCCAACTATAAAGTGTCTACAAGAGACATACTTCAGATTCAAAGACACACATAGGTTGAAAGTCATTACACAGAAAAAAAGATACTCCATGAAAATAATAGCAAGAGAGCTGTAATGTCCGTATTAACATCAGAAAAAAACAGATTTTCAAAAAAGAAATATAGTTACAGATAATGATAGGATTTCATAACAGTAAAATGATCACTATATCAAGATGATATATATATACCTAGCAAAATCCCAAAAGGCCTATATAAAAACATCATGCTAAGTTAAAGAAGCCAATCACACAATACCATATATTATATGATTACATTTGTATAAAATGTCCATAATAGGCAAATCTATAGAGAAAGAAAGTAGATCAATGGTTACTTAAGATGGGTGGGGCAATGGGGAGGCTGAGGGATGGGGAGTGACTGTTAATAGGCATGGGGTTTCTTTTGGAATTACGTGAATGCTCTAAAATTAGATTGTGGTGAATTTTGCACAGCTCTGTGGATATACTAAAAATCACTCAATCGTGCACTTTAATGAGTGAATTGCATACTATGTGAGTTATATCTCAAAAAACCATTTTTTAAAAGTATTATATTCTATGATCAAGGGGAGTTCATCCCAAGAACGCAAGATTAGTTAACATCCAGAAATATAGTCTTTCCCTACTTTTTTTCCCTGTTAAAAATAATATTTCAATGAATAGAGATATTGTCGTCTTTTTAGAGAGTTTTTAAGGGACAATACCTCACTCTTCTCTTTTCTTTATGAGTTTAAAATCAAACTGGAAAATGACACAGGAAACAGAAAAATGAAAATAAGAATATGAGCCTTATTCCTCATAAATTCAATTGAAGAGCATAGCTTTAGATAGGCAACTATATTGGTTTTCCAATCCCTGCCTCCCAAGTCCAGCATCCTCACAAATGGACAACCATGTGTCTGTCCCCCATGGGGCCAGTACTGAAACAAGTGGCAGAGAGTCAGCAATGCTTCCTGCAGGTGGGCCGGTTCTTAGATTCCCGCCTTCACACTACCACCACCACCCTCCCCAAAAAAGAATATGGGGCTAAACTCAAATGCTCCCAAACTCAGCAAAGACAATTTAGTCCCTCTAAATGTAAACATAAGAAATGGAGATACATACTCGCCTGACAAACTCAAGTAGTTTTGCAGAGCTACTTACACTAGACATATGAAAATCATGACTAACACTTACAATTATTATAAATAAATGTTTATTTTTATAATTATTATAAATAAATGTATAAATAAACAAATGATTAAGAATAATCACATTTAATAGTATAGTACTGAATTGTTTTTATCCCACTGGGGATAATTTTTTCTAAAATGTACCCTCTATTTTTATAAATGGGGGCAGCACCTTGGAGGTGATGAGGACTTTAGAATAAAACCCTGCCCCACCCCAATACTCCTAAGGGATTGTCACCTGTTTCACAGAATGATCCAGTGCTGCTTCACTATTCATATACTAATGTAGAAGGATGCATGTTGAATTACTTAGCAAAGTTGAAAAAAATCACCTACAAGAAGGTCCATCAGGGTGATCCAGGGAGCAGTAACAGAAGGGCACAATAAAGAGAACTGGTCTTGTAATTGCATTCTGTCAAGCAGCTAGATAAGCAGCCAGCAGTTTTGCATTAGAATGCATTTGGTTATCCCATTTACAATGGGCTGGTAATCCCATAAATACTTATTGCTGAACTAAAGAGAGCAGCATAAGCTTTTACCTTTTGAGAAAGGTTTGTAACATGCCTGGTGTCAGTGAAGGATGAAACCCTGATGATTTGGTTACTTCTTAATATGTTAAAGTCTGGACTGTGCTTGGCACATGTGAACAGTCTGAATGCAGTTGTCAGAGACGCGTTCCTCGAGGGCGATTGTAAGCTTATGCTTCAGTGGTTGAGCTATCAAACCCACAGCTGCTCTCTACCCTGACCTGAAGCAGGACAATGCAGAACCCAGGGATTAGTAGATTTAACCTTCAATGGTTGGGAATAGGGACCAATCCCTTATGAATAAAATGAATGCAAGAACAGTAGGAGAAAGACAGAAAAAGAAAATGCTCTCATTTGAGATGATTCTGTATCTGTGTACATTATATAATGTTAATGCTGCAATGTGCTTGGAGAAAATAATCAATGCTTTCTTTGAAAGGCCTGGCATTGCTCAAGCAATAAATATACTCCATTTCCAATTCTATATGCTGTATGTGTCAAATAAACAAGTATTAACATAGCACTTATATACTTACAGTTTCACAGATTTGGGCAGCTAATAATAAAAACACAAAAATAAAAAAGACCAAAACTGGCTGTTAATAAAACAAAGAAAATAGTCAAAAATAAGAAGGGAAAAGCAGAGATAGAGAACACAAGCTGCTGATGGAGAAAATCTATAATAGCTAAACATAGTATTTAGTGATGAACTTCCTTTGCAACCAGAACAAAAGGAAAACTCAGTAAATGAATACTATCATCTTATTTTAAAAAGTTATGAGAACTTTTCAAAGCTGCACACTGAAAACATCATTTGTTTTTCTTGCTGCATTGGTGTGATGATGAGTACCAGTAGGCAGTGAGCAATGGGCTCGTGTGTGTGTGTGTGTGTGTGTGTGTGTGTGTGTGTGTGTGTCTGTGTCTGTGTGTCTATGTGTATCTATTAACATTCAGGGGGAATCTCCCAGAGCCTACTTGTGATTTTGAAGATTAGAATTTCCGTGAAAAGCAGAAATTCTAAAAGGGAAATATAATAATCTCTCTCAAACATCTGCCATACAGCTGGTACTTTTCCAGGCACTGGGTATGCACAGAGAACAAGACAGACATAGTCCTGCCCTCACTGCACTTAAAAGCTATTGAGAAGGACATGCCTTTGTACCTTGAAGAAGTAATTGAAACTCTGATAAATGTGACCCAAAGTGATGGGTGCAGTCTCCTTCTGCCACAAATAGTAAGGAGATTCTACTTGGCGCTGGTTGACAAGAGCACTTTTCTCTGCCTACTTGTGTGCGGTGGTTAAGAGAGCAGGCTCTAGAATCACAACGCCCAGATTTGAATCCTGTCTTGGCCAGTAACTGGCTCTGCAAACTCAGCCACATTGTTCAGCCTCCCTGTATTCCAGATCCCTCATCTCTAAAGTGGAGATAATAGTAGTATCTACCTCCTAAGTAATTATGCTATTGTCAGGATTAAATGGGTCTTCTCCTCGTGGCAGTCACATGACTGTGAGCATATTAGCAGAAGCTCCAGGGCCTCTGAGTCCGGATATTGGAACTCTTCAATTCTCACTTCTGTTGCATTCCATTGGTCAAAGCAAGTCACAAAGCCAACACAGATTAAAAGGATGGGAAAATAGATTCCATCCTTTGATAGGAGGAGCTGCAAGGTACTAGAGCCATTTTTGCAATCTTCCTTCCACATGGCAGCACAGATGAAAAGACCACTGGGATGGTAAAATGAACAGATCTTAGTGTTTGATTGGATGTTGGCAAGTGGAAGAAACAGGAAAAAAAGGAGCCCATGATGATGTCACATTTTCTGTCTAGAGCAAACTAGATGGATAGTTTTGCAAGTCACTTGGTACTGAATTGAGAATCAGCTCACAATTTAACCTACAATTTTATAATATTTTGTTATCATGTGGGTTTTTCAAAGGCCCAAATCAATGACTAAGGCTGTTGTGAGAATCATAATCCTCTATGTTATTTAAGTATTGTTGAATTTGCTTTGAATTTATACTTCAAAGGCTAAAAACATTCATCAACGTATACAGACTGAGACTTAAATTACTTGTACTAGTTCTATTAGAACAAATTCCACATATATTCTGATTTATACCAATTATGTTGTTGTTGTTGTTTACAAGCAAAACATGAATGTCTGTCTTTCCAGAAAATAGGCACAACAGAACTATATCCAAATAGTGATTCCACAGTTCTCTAGCAATTGCAGTGGAAAATGCGTTGACATCTTACCTTAATAGAATACTCCTAACAGTGTAAATGCCTATTCCTGACATGTGAGAATTAGCTTTAGGCTTTCATGCATATAATAATTGAAAGCTTCTCTGTGACTATTATCCACATTCATAAAGCAGATTTCATAAAAATTAAGGTTACCTTCCCAAAAGTTCTCAAAAGTAAATATTATTGAATATATCTTGTTTGTTTTTGTTTTTGTGCTGATTGTTCTATTTTTTCAGACTTATTGAGGCATAATTGACAAATAAAAATTGTATATATTCTAGATGTACAATGTAATGTTTTGATATATGTATACATTGTGAGATGATTACCACAATAGAGCAAATTAACATATCTATCACCTCTCGGAGTTCTAGATATTACCACCTATTGAAGTAATTCACGACTATGGGTACCGATGTAAAAATTGGGACCTCTTAGCCTCAATCCTACCCATGTATATTAAAACTTAGTTTCACTGTGACTACACACAAATATCTACTGTCTCTCCCTGTCTTCCTTTTTCCATCTCCACAGCCCCTCCCTTAATTTAGTCTCTGAACAGTTCCTAAACAGGTCTCCCTCCCTATATCTCCCCTTCTATGGGCTATTTTCTACATATTTCTAAAATGTGAATCCAATTATTATTAATAATTTCCCTACTTTAAAAAAACTGATCTCTCTACTTTACCACAAGATCCATTCCAAAACAATATTTTCAGTGGATTCCAGAATAAATTGACAGATTCATTTAAGTTATTCTCAAACTTTCAACAAGAGAAAGAATACATTTACAAGGAAACTGGATTGTTATTTCAAAGGTCAGACTACTCATTTTCTTGGCTATAATTCAAGCAGCATGTTCAACAGTTATTTAAGTAGAGACGTTGGATTTAAGTCGTATCTAGTGCCTTCCATTTCAAAGCATTGGGGTTTATTTCTATTTTCCAGGCTTATTTCACTCCACATGTCAGTGTTGGAGAATGATTGATAGGATATTACCACATGATAACTGCCTTTTGGTTTTAGAACTCAGGAAAATCAGCAAGAAAAAAATCAAACAACCCTATCAAAAAGTGGGCAAAGGACACAAACAGAAACTTTTCAAAAGAAGACAGAACAATGGCCAAGAAACATATGAAAAAATGCTCAACATCTCTAATCATCAGGGAAATGCAAATCAAAACCACAGTGAGATATCACTTATCTACAGTGAGAATTGGCCGTATCAAAAAGTCCCAAAACAATTGGTGTGGATGCGGAGAGATAGGAACACTCAAACACTGCTGGTGGGGCTGCAAACCAGTGCAACCTCTGTGGAAAGCAATATGGAGATGCCTTAAAGAGATACAAGTAGATCTACCATTTGGTTTTTAAACTTTTGAATCGTAGATCACTGACCAGTTTATAAACTGACTTTCTCTATTTGAGTCCACTACCTACCAGTAGGTCCATTATCTGTGACTGTGGAAATAACATGGCTACTTAGTGGTAGGAGGTGTGAGTGGGGCCACTTCCCTCAGAAGAGGACATGGCAGGTAGCTCTGTTCATTTCCCCCAGTGAGGTTGGCATGAGAGCCTCTGAGTCAGTTCTGGAGGTCTAAAAAGACCTAATCTCCAACATTTTCCTTTCGGCTCTAAGAACATCTAAGAAATGTGTCCTAATGCCATTATCTAGAATATTTCTAATTGTCATGAAACCTCACATTTCTACATTAAATAATTCCTATCATTGCTGGAATATGAGCCCAAGGTGGGGGGAATCACTAATTAAGTTGCAACAGCAAGATGCCTTGTTTTATTAACTAAATCCTTCTGAGAATATAAGCAATAGTTGACATTTATTCCTTTTCTACCTACCCTCATTAGACACACTTGAATGTTCACTTTGCGGCCTTTAAAATAAAAGGCCTTTCTTACAATGCCAGCAGCTACTAGAACAAGTGAGCTGCTGTGCTTGCAGTAGCTTTTTTCCTTCTTCTTATCATTTCTTACGTCTTCCATTTGCCACCATTAGTTGCACCTAATTTCTCTACAGGAAGTAAGATGGCTTGACTAGTAACAGCCTCATAATGAGGTGATTATTTTTAACATGTTCAGATTCTAGTCTAACTACAATAAATATCAAATAGAGCCATAGTGGCCAACTGGAGACATCGTTTGTCAGACTGTCCTCATTGGAAGATAGAATATTGGACTGAGGAGAGCAGAGAAGAGTCACAGCTCAGGCATGAATTTCAGGGAGAGATGACAGAGACATCTGGGGACCCAACAGAGAAAAACTGAGAAGCTGAGAAAGAAGATAGAGGAGAAGATAGCAGTGTGGATCAAACCCAGAGAGGCTCAAAGCCCAGTGAAAGGGTAAGGGGGATTTCCCCTTCCCCACGTTGGAGCGTTGGTGACAGTGGGACACAAAGTATACTGAAGGCTCCTCCACCCTCCATGAGCCCAGGCACAGCAGCTAAATAGGAATAGTGTGGTGAACCAGTGAACCCCAGGTGTTTGGGTGTCCCTAAGGAACATCCCATGGGAGAGTGCCACAGGAGACCAGAATACCGGCTTTCTTTTTTTTTTTTTTTTTTTGAGACAGAGTCTCACTGTGTTGCCCAGGCTAGAGTGCCGTGGCATTAGCCTAGCTCACAGCAACCTCAAACTCCTGGGGTCAAGCGATCCTCCTGCCTCAGCCTCCCGAGTAGCTGGGACTACAGGCATGTGCCACCATGCCCGGCTAATTTTTTCTATATATTTTTAGTTGTCTGATTAATTTCTTTCTATTTTTAGTAGAGACAGGGTCTTGCTCTTGCTCAGGCTGGTTTCGAACTCCTGAGCTCAAACAATCCGCCCGCCTCGGCCTCCCAGAGAGCTAGGATTACAGGCGTGAGCCACCGTGCCCGGCCAATACCGGCTTTCTTACACCTAAACACTTCCTCCTCTGTGCCTCCCCTATTCACGGCATCAGAGAAGGTAATTTGAGCTCAGGCTGACTGGTACCTGTGACTCTTCCCCACCCATTGCAACCACAAGAGTAGTCTGAATCAAGAAGCTCATGAATGGCTGCTTCTCTATGGTGGGTGCACACTCCTGGCTGAACCCACCACAGAGAGCAGGAGCTCCCTTGCCCACTGGCATTTTGCAGGATTGTGCACTGGTGGCTTAGATAGGTGGGCCAGTCCTGGTGTCACCTGGACATGAGAGCAGTACAGGGAGATACAGGAGAGAAGACACAGTCCTGGACTAGGGTGGTGAGGAAGCCCTCATGGACATATCTGACAGGAGGGCATGGACGGGTGCTGAGGAATGGGGAAAAGTTAGCACACCCATCCCCCACCCCTGCTGGAGAACTGCCATATTGGATTGGGGTGCGGCACTCGGAGAGAAACAACCTAACCCCTGGTAACCTTCGTAACCCAGGACAACCACATGCCCCGGGCATGTTGGCTGTATATGAGCAGAGGCCCCTACTCCCCACTCATTACAATAGGGAATGCAGCTTGAGCCAAGAAATTTATGACTGGCTGCTTCTCTCCATCAGGAGTGTGCCCCTGGCTGAGGCCCATGTGGATAGAGATGCCTACTACTGTCCCCTTGGGGTCTTGTGATGGAACAGGGGTACACAAATGGGGAACCCCCTACCTGCCAGCATTTTGCAGAGATGTACGCTAGTGAGTCAGGCACATGGATTGAGGGTTAGTTCAAGCGCTGGTATCAGGTGGTGAGGGAATGCATGTGGACTGATCTGATGGAAGTGCATTGTGGCATTCTAGGGAGTAGTGACTAGGGAGGGTGTTCACTCCTCCCCACAGAGAAATTATGCTAGTGGACGAGGGCGGAAAGAGCCCAGGCCAGGGCCTTAGCACTCAAGTGTTTAGACTCCTCCCATGGGAAAAGCCTTCCAGGTTTAGAGAGCTTGCCCTGAACCTAATACCAGCGGCTGTCCTGGTGGCCATAAAACCAACTTCTGAGCCCCCAAAAGGCTTTGCAAAACCTTTCAAGCTGTCACAATCCAACCACAATCTGTCTTTCTCCTCCCCCCCACCTCAGTGGGAGTAGAGAACAAGTCACACCCTGGAAGCTACAGGGTCCCTCCTAAAGCTTGGGGCATTGGTGTGTCCCACCTGGGGGATGACAACTTACCATGGCGACAAAAGAACATCTGGGCAGCTGGCTCTTTCACACAAACATCAATCAATGACTGGGGGAACAACTTTATGCTTAAGCATAATGCTTTCCAACGCAGGCAAATAGGGAGCAACTGACCGGTGCTCACAATACCAACCTGCCATCTTGGAGATTAAGCTGGGGACCTAACTCATCTCACAGTGATGGGAAGAGGTGAAGATAGTAGGTCAGATGTAACCTGAGAGGTACATCAAACCTGCTGGAACAACCCACAGGCAACTCAACACCAGCACTCCTCTCACTGGCATGGTCGAATATCACTCTTTGGAGACCCCAAAACAGGCCTGCAAGATAGGCCTACCATCCCCAGATCTTGACTGAGAGACTAGATGAGAAGGAATCAGAGAAAGAACTCCAGAAACATAAAAGAATCAGAGCAAATCGACACCCCCAACAGAAAAAAATAACTGTTTACCAATGGATACGAACCAAAACAGAAATATAGAAGTGACTGATAAAGAATTTTGAATGTGGATTGAAATACAAGTGAAAATAGAATCCTAATACAAAGAAACCACAAAAACAATGCAGGAAATGAATGAAAATTCACTAAAGAAATCAAATTATTAAAAAAAATGAAACAGAACTTCTAGAAATGAAAAATTTATTCAAAGAAATACAAAACACGGTGCAAAGCCCTAAGAATAGGCTAGATCAAGCAGAAAAAAGAATCTCAGAGCTTGAAGAAAACACCTTTGAATTAAACAAGTCAGTCAAAGACAAAAAACACAGACATAAGAGGAATGAACAAAGCCTACAAGAAATACAGAATTATGTAAAGAGGCCTAACTTAAGAATCATCAGCATCCCTAAGGGTGAAGAAAAAAATACACAAGGGTTGGAAAACCTATTTGAGGGAATAATTGAGGAAAATTTCTCTGGCCTTCCTAGAAATCTAGATAACCAGGTACAAGATGCTCAAATAACACTGGGGCCCCATTTTCAGTCTTCTCAAAAGAATAATGACCAGCCTAGAATTTCCTTGCAAAACTAAGTTTCTTATAGGAGGGAGAAATGAAGACTTTCTCAGACAAGCACACACTGAAGGAATTTGTCAAACCAGACCTGCCCTGCAGGAAATACTCAGATTTGCATTATATATCAATCACCATAATAGACACCCACCAGGGTAAAATCATCAAAAACCTAACGCTCAAAGCCAATATTACACAATGGCTCAAGGATAATACAAAGCAATAAGGTTCTACTCAATAGGATAAACAGAAATCCACCCCACTTATCAATTCTTTTAATAAATGAATGTGGCTTGACTTGCCCACTCAAGAGACATAGGCTGGCTAAATGGAGAAAAAAATATAAGCTAAGTATCTGCTATCTCCAGGAAACATATCTAACCCAAAAGGACTCATTCAGACTCAAGGCGAAAGGATGGAAAACAATATTTCATGCAAACGAAAACCAAATAAAGCTGGTATAGCCATTCCCATACCAGACAACATAGACTTTAAATCAACAAAATAAAGAAAGACAAACATAACATTATATAATGATGAAGGCAACAATTCAACAAGAAGACAAAATAATCCTAAATATTTATGCACCTAACACAGGTGCACCCAGATTCTTTAGGCAAACCCTACTAGGTCTAAACAAACTGTTAAAAAGCAGCATCATAATAGAAGGGGACTTCAACACCCCACTGACAGAACTGGGCAGATCTTCCAAGCAGAAAATAAATAAACACTGGATTTAAATGGAACTCTAAAGCAAATGGGCCTAATAGACATTTACAGAACATTCTACCCTAAAACTATAAAATATACGTTCTTTTTATCAGTACATGGAACATTCTCAAAGATAGATCCCATCTTAGGCCACAAAACTTGTCTCAACAAAGTTTAAAAAATAGAAATTATATTGAGACCAAAGTGGAATAACATTAAAAATTAATTCCAAGAGAAACACTCAACTCTACACAAAGTCATGGAAATTAAACATCCCACTGCTGAACAATTATTGAGTCAAAGAGAAATTAAGATGGAAATCAAAAGATTCCTTGAATGAAATGACGAAGGGGACAGAAGTTATGAAAATCAAAAGCAGTCCTAAGAGGAAAATTCATAGCCTAAATGCCTACACCAAAAAAATAGAAAGATCACAAATCAACAATCTAATAAATTGTCTCAAGGAACTAGAAAAGGGAGAGCAAACCAATCCCAAACTCAGCAGAAAAAAAAAAAATAACTAAGGTCAGAGCAGAACTAAATGAAATTGAAAACAAAAGAATTATACAGAAGAACAGCGAAACAAAAAGTAGGCTCTTTGAAAAGATAAACAAAATTGATAGACTTCTCACTAGATTAACCACAAGCAAAAAAGAAAGGACCCAAATAAGCTCAATCAGAAATGAAAAAGGAGACATTAAACTGATACCATGGAAATACGAAATATCATCTCTGAGTACTATAAAAATTTCCATGTGCATAAACTTGAAAACGTTGAGAAAATAGTAAAATTCTTAGAAACACACAATGTATGTAGGCTCAATCAGGAAAAAATAGAACTCCTCACTAGACCAATATCAAGTAATGAAATTGAAAAAGCAATAAAATCTCTTCCAACAAAAAAGTCCCAGACCAGATGGTTTCACACCCAAATTTTACCAGACCAACAAAGAAGAATTTGTATCCATACTGCAGAAATTATTTCATAACATCAAGAAGAAAGGAATTCTCCCCAACTCCTTCTATGAAGCCAGTATCACCTTGAGACTGAAGCCCTGAGAGGACAAAACAGAAAAAGAAAACTACACACCAATATCCCTTATGAATACACAAGCAAAAAATTCTCAAACTGAGTTCTATCAAATCGAATTCAGCAACATATTAAAAAAAAAACAATAAACACCAAGTGGGCTTCATACCAGGGATGCAAGAATGGTTCATCATACATAAATTCATAAATGTGATTCAACACATAAATAGAAGCAAAACAAAGATCATATGATCTTCTTAATAGATGTAGAATAAGCATTTGACAAACTACAGCACCCTTTTATGATAAGAACTCTTAGGAAAATAGGCATATATGGAACATACCTAAATATTATAAAAGCCATATACAACAAACCCACAGCCCACATCATACTGAATGGGGAAAAATTGAAAGCATTCCAGCTTAGAACCAGAAGTAAACAAGGTTGCTCACTTTCATCACTTCTATTCAACATAGTACTGGAAGTCCTAGTCAGAGCAATCAGGCAAGAGAAGGAAATCAAGAGTATCCAGATAGGGAAAAAAGAGGTCAAACTATGACTATTTGCTGAAGATATGATCTTATCTCTAGAAAACCCCAAAGATTCTGCCAAGAGACCCTGGAATTGATAAATAAATTCAGCAAAGCCTCGGGTTACAAAATCAACATACACAAATCAGTAGCATTCTTATATGCCAACAGCAGTCAAGCTTAGAATCAAATCAAAGACTCAATACCTTTCACAATAGCAACAAAGGAAATAAAATACCTAGGAATATATTTAACCAAGGAGATGAAAGACCTCTACAGGTAGAACACCTGTAGAGGTGTTCGAATCACTGAGGAAGGAAACCACAGACAGTATAAACAAATAGAAAAATATATCATGCTCATGGATTGGCAGAATCAACATTATTAAAATCTCTATACTACCCAAAGTGATTTACAGATTCGATGCAATCCCCATTAAAATTCAAACGTCATTTTTCACAGATCTAGAAGAGATCATTCTGCGCTTCATATGGAATCAGAAAAGGGCCCGAATAGCCAAAACAATGTTAAGTAAAAAGAACAAATCAGTAGATATTACCAGACTTCCAGCTATACTACAAGGCTATAGTAACCAAAAGAGCATGGTATTGGCAAAAAAAAAAAAAAAAAAAACCAGAAACATAGACCAATGGATCAGAACAGAGAACCCAGATATAAATCCATCCTCATATTGTCATCTGATCTTTGACAAAGCAGACAACTACATAAACTGGGGAAAAGAGTCCATATTCAATAAATGGTTCTGGGGAAATTGGATAGCCATATGTAGAAGATTGAAATAGGACCTTTACCTCTCACCACTCACAAAAATTAATTCAAAATGGATGTCAGACTTAAACCTAAGGCATGAAACTGTAAAAATTGTAGAATAAAATGTTGGAAAAACTCTTATAGATATTGGCCTAGGCAAATAATTTATGAAGAAGATCCCAAAGGCAATCATAGCAAAAATTAATAAATAGGACTTGATTAAATTGAAAATCTTCTGCACAGCCAAGAAAACAATCAATAGAGTGAATGGACAACATATAGAATGGGAGAAAATATTTGCATGCTATACATCTGACAAAGGGCTAATAACTAGAATCTACAAAGAACTCAAGCAAATCAGCAAGAAAAATATCAAACAGCCCCATAAAAAAAGTGGGCAAAAAACATGATCAGAAGCTTTTCAAAAGAAGATAAGCTAATGTCCAATAAACATATGAAAAAATGCTCAACATTTCTAATCATTAGGGAAATGCAAATCAAAACCACAAGGAGATAGCACCTAACTCCAATGAGAATGTCTTTCATCAAAAAGTCCCCAGACAACAGATTATGGAATGGATGCAGAGAGAAAGAAACACTTATATATTGTTGGTTGAACTGCAAATTAGTACAACCTCTATGGAAAGTAGTCTGGAGATACCTCAAAGAATTAAAAGTAGACGTACCATTTGATCCAGCAATCCCACTATTGGGTATTTATCTAAAGGGAGAAAAGACATTTTATACAAAAGACACTTGTAGTTGAGTGTTTATAGCAACACAATTCACAAGAGCAAAGATGTGGAAACAACCGGAGTGCCCATCAATACATGTGTCTGTTAATAAAATGTGGTATATGTATACGATGGAGTACTACTCAGCCATAAAAAAAATTATGAACTAATACCTTTTGTAATACCCTAGATGGAACTAGAGACCATCCCCTAAGTGATGTATGGCAAGGATGGAAAAACAAACACCACATGTACTCACTATTAAATTGGAACTAAATGATCAACATTCATGTGCACATATGGAAATAAAACTCAATAGAAATCATTGAAAGCGGCTGGGAGGAGGAGGTGGGGATGGGTTAATTAACACCTAACGGGTACAATGCACACTATCTGATGATGGGCACACATAACTTTGGCTCAAACTGTACAAATGCAATTCATGTAACCAAAACATTTTACCTCCATAATCTTCTGAAACTAAAAAGAAAGAAAAAAATGTCATAGAAAACCCCTTTTCACTTCCTATATGGTATATACTTACAGGAAAAATCTCTTCAACTGTCACTAATAAATGGTATTAATAAATAAATGTCATGGAGACAAAAGCAGAGATCTGTAATGGCACTTACAAAATATTCCTCGATCCTGAAACTACTTTCAGGAAACATGTACGGGCCCCTCCCTGCCAAATATACCTAAAAATACTGTTCTTACCTCTCATAAAGTGCTTCTCGAGTTGAGAAGTCGGGAAGGGAAATGCACAGGTGGTGAGCATGAGAAACAGAGGACTATTCCAGCTCAGCCCTTCTTCTGGTCTCACTTTCTTTCCATTTCCTACACTTTTTATTTATTTGGGGGAAAATTTCCAATAATGCAGACTTCCTGATAGTTGCCTAAGCCCTATCATACTGTATGTAATTTGTCTTTCCAGCATTAAAGAAGAGTCTGATTTAGCAGGACGCAGAGTGGCTCCCCAACACAGGGCCTGCCAGGCAGAGAGTGAAAGGCAGTGTGGCTGAGTACACAGCACTGTCTACCTCTTGGCTCCTGTTGCTTCTGCCATTGTCTTTTCCCAACTAGTTTGCTCAGGCGAGTATTTATCCATCCACCCGCCCAACCATTTATTCATCCATCTGTTCATGACCTTCAGACACTTGTTGTGCACTGTCTGTGTGTCCATCATGGTACTGATGACCAGAACTTACCTCAAGACCAGCCATGTCGAACTTTCTAGAGAGTAAGGTCCAGGAATTTGTATATTTCACAAACTCAGACTGTCTGAGTACTGCTGATTTGGAGGCTACTACAAACACTTATGACCTAGATTCCTGTCACCAAAGAGATTGCTCTTTGACTTTTCTTTGTTCACTATTCAAATCTTATCCCTGTTCTTTCCCTGCCTTATAAATGTAAATCAAAACACAAACAAGTGCTAATATGTTTGGGGTTTTTGCTAACATTTATAATCGAAATAAAGGCTAAAATTCAGTTAGATGTTAGTGAAAAGAACGATATACTTTTTTACCATGTTCATGAGTCCCATGAATTCCATCCACAAAACCCCTTGGATGTTCATGGACCCCAGGTGTAGAAGTTCTGTAAATAGGGATTTTTAAAACAGTATAATGTGTTGAAAAAGGTACCCTCCCACTTCAGAATCAGGCAGTCTTAAGCTTGGATCCCAGCTCCAGAATTTACTACCTAAAAAACCTTTAGTTGGAAGTTATTTAACTTCTCTAAGTCTTAGTTTTTTCCAACTCTAAAATGGAATTAAGAGAGAATTAATAGCTTAATAATGCTTTGTGTGTTTTTTAATTTAATTGGATAATATAGTCACCCAAAACATCCTTAGGCCCAGAAAATCAATATTATATGAACTCACTTTAACCACATCAGCAAGTTCTGATTTTTGGTTGAAATTGCTATCTATCAGTCACGTCTTCAAACAATATGTGTGTGTGTGTGTGTGTGTGTATACAAGGACACTAATCCCGAAATTTGTAAATACTCATGAATCCACTGAATATCCAGATCCCAGCCAAACCTCAAGCCCTTACAATGACCATTTCAAAAGGTGTGTTGCTTTGGCCAACAAAATGACTGCCTTTAATTCTCCACCTTTAGTTTGAAGCTCACAGATTTGATTACTGATGATTCTAGGTTAGCAGCAAATGACATCCTACCTCTTGTCTCTGCAGATAGACAATGCTGCTCAATTTGACTAGATGGCCACACTGGGCAACACACACATGATGCTCGGCACTTGTCTAATTGCAGATGGCCAATCTGAGTGCCTCACATGTAGGCTGTTGATGAACAGATGTATTGCAGATCTGGGTTTGCAGAGATCTTTCTTTCTCTTATCACTTAAATCTCAAAGAATCAGTTGAGCCTGAGCCTCTAGTCCCAGCCTATCATGTACTGTGCAGAGGAACTAGTTTATGATGGATACTGAGCACTGTGTAATTTAATCTGGTAGAAAGGTAGCATAATTTTTACTATGAAAGAGAACTGGTTCTTATTTCACACATGCACACACACACTCTCATACATGCATTCAACCTAACAAGAATGTCAAGGCATCTCTAGAGAGGCTGTCATTCTGAAATCAGTCCACTAGCACTTCGAGTGTGACTTTATCCTGACGTGCTGGTCCTCCTGGAAAAGGGGGAGTTTATCTGAAAAGTCATTTGGGGCTGTTTAAAGAGAGCATTGGGTGTTCTCCAACGCAATTTGTTTAGCAGCTCCACCGTATTACAACAGAAATTGGATGAAAATATCTTCTACCTTTTGTTCCTTCTGTGTTTTTCATTTGACTTGATCTTTAATTTACACTCCAGAAAAGGCAGAATATTTTGTTTCAGAGAAGTATCCCTCCTCAGGAGACTTAAAACTCTTGTCTCACAGCTTTTTTATCAGACATCACTTTTATAGCGAAGCAATAGCATGGTAAATGGATTTTCGAGGCCCTAAAGCTTAAATAAATGAGCCTATTGTCCACCCAAGTTCAGGAAAATACAGTTTACAAATAACAAATAGGGAGAATCAGTATAATAGACTCCTTGCTCATAAGTAAATTTAGAAGCAGGCATTTTAGAAAATTTGTAGACATGTAAGTTAAACAAATGGTTCTATCAAAATCTGGCAGATTGTGATTAGTTAAAACAATTTTGGGGAAAATGAGTCGTCCTTTTTATACTTATAATGAAGGATGAAGCGCTCTTCCATTGTCTGCCTGTGTCTCCTGCCAAACAATGACCTCCTACAGCTCTCACTGCTTTGCTTGTTTCTTCTAATGTTTGGCAGAGTGTCTGATATATGGTGAAATTTCAATAAGTATTGGGGGAAAGAATAAACAAAGAAATGAATGGAAGAATTTGAAGTAGCAGCATCTCAACAAGTTTAAAAAAAAAAATAATAATGTTAGTGGGTTAAACCATATCTCCCCCCAGAAAAAAATTTGTAAGTTGAAGTTTTAACCCTTAGTGCCTCAGAATATGACCTTATTTCGAAATAGGGTGACTGTTAAGATGAGGTCACACTGGAGTAGTGTGAGCCCCTAATCCCATGCGGCTGGTTTCATTATAAAGTGGAGAACATGCAGACAGACCTGCACACAGGGAGAATGCCATGTAAAGAATGGAATTATGCTACCAAAAACTAAGGAACTACCAGAAGCTAGAAGAGAGGCCTGGAACAGATCCCTCTGCAGTGCCTTCCGAGGGAGCATGGCACTGCTGGCACCTTGAGCTCAGACTTCTGGCTTCCAGAACTGAGGACAATAAATTTTGTTGTTTAAGCCACTAGTTTGCAGTACTTTGTTTTACAGCAGCCCTAGAAAACTAATACACATAGCAGTTAAGAATTTGGAAGTAGGAACAGTCCCAGAAAGGTTGAAAGGAGACATCAAGAAAACATATCTACCAGAGGAAGCGTCCCAACCACTAATTGGAATGCAAGAACTGGACTATAATGCATCGGAAGAGATTGGCAGGACCCCTGGCCTGGGATACCAGGCAGTGATCAGATGGGACTGAGGAGGAAAACCAACTCAGCTGCCGAAGGAGGCTAGAGCTTAATAGACGAGGGCCTAGTTACCAGAACTGCTTGAAGGTTGGAATTCAGGCTGGTTAAATGTGGTCTTTCTCAAGTTTAGGCTGACATGGGGACTGGGAATATAGTGGAATTGATGTGAGGATTGGAGGAATACAGATGTGGTAAAGAGAAGGCATGCAAAAACCAGGAGCCCTTCGACCTGAAAGAATGTCATTATATGTGGGGCATATTTTCTACTTAAAGTTAAATATACTGCACATATAACTCAATTATAATTTCACATATGCCAGTAATTGTTTCTGCCAATTACTGTACTCAGAAGGGTTCATGTGAGGCCCTCTGCTAGACACTGTTTGTAAGACAAAGTATTCTAGTACAGTGTGGTTAAGAGCTCTAGAACTATGCAGTAAGACCGAAGACCAAGCCTACCACCCTCCCACTTACCTGCTGTGATGGAATTCCATTTTAGTACTGAATTTTATTATATATCTCAGATCTATTTCTAAAAGAAGGAATTCCAAGTAAACAGAACTGACAATCATCTTGTAGATCTGGAGATATACTGTCTGTACCTTCCAGGAATTTTCTCTACAATCAGTTCACTATGGAGAATTTCAGTAAAACTGGCCTATCTCTTTAAAAAAATCACCAAACAGCAGTGTTGCTTATTTCCATTTGTCTAACTGAGACCGAACAGGAGTTGCAGTGGGACTAAACAGCTGTCCTCGGAGGGGCCCAGGGGATGGTCAGAATGGAGGGCAGATGACGAGCAAAGACCCACACTGATTACCCTGTCCACAAGCATACATAGAACATACCCTAAAACACATATTATCCTTTCACTATTTCATATATCAAATATCTGTTATTAAACATTTTTACTACAAAGGATAGATTATCTTGCAAACATATATAATTTATGGATTTTTTATTATCGTATATTTCAAATGAACAAAAATCATATAACAGATACCCTTGCCCTCAGATCGAACAAATGTTAATATTTTGCCACTTTTGTTTCGGGTATGTTTTAGTAAAACTTGACTGATAGCACTAAAGCACACTTGTACTTTGTTTTCTCCAATTCCTCCTCGGAGGTAGCCGTTATCCTAAAGTTGGTGTGTATCCCTCCCCTTACGTGCTTATCTTATTAATGGATATGGAATTCCAACATGTACATTATGATTTTTAAAACTTGCTTTGTGTCTATTTGCCATTCTTTCCCCTTTCTTCCTATTTTCCCCTTTCCCACTTTTTGTGGAATTAATCAGTTTTCTTCTCTATTCTCTTCATTTTTGTTTTGCTAGCTAAGGTGTTAAATATCTATTTCTGGTCTTCTAATAGTTACTCTTAAACTTTGCATATGCATTGTACATATCCTTCAAAACATCATGTTGTACGTGATAAATACATACAATTTTATCTGTTAATTTCTAAAAAGGATTTATCGTTAATTTTTAGGTTATAAGAATGATATTGTATATTTAAAAATAGTCTCTCTCTTTTCAAATAATACTGGCATGTTTATCAATAAAAAGATAAAAATAAAAACTATTTTAAATAAAACATTTTGCATATGTACTTGATTTTAAAAGTCCGAACTTAATTCGTATTTTCATCTTCCTTTTGAACACAATAAGGAATTTGTAGCATTTAATTCCAATCATTTCCTCCCTCTCATTTCCTATGTGAATTTTGTCTAGTTTTTAGGTTCACCTTGTTTTTAAGGAGCACAACTTAGTAACTGATATTTTTATAGCAACTGTTACTTTGATGTGTTCACATACTTATTATCAATGTCTTTGGTCACTGGTTCTTCACACATACCACTCTGGGTTCAGTTTCTCTATTCCTGAAGTACATGTTTTAGTAATTCTTTCACCAGAAAACTTGTGAACTCTTTAGTAGTTCTTTGTCCTTCCAGATGTCTTTATTTCAGTCACATTTATAATAGTAGTTTGGCCCAATAATTATTCCAGGTCAACAGTTATTATATTTTCTTCAGCACATCATCTTCTGGCGTCTATTGCTGCTGTCGGGTGTTATTAGTCACTCCAGTTCCCTAAGCATTCCCAGAAGCATGTACGTGTGAAGAAAATACTTCACCAGAAACTTTCATAGGAAAAAAATTCTATAGGTAATTAAGCAGTTCCACTATTACTATCTGTGTTTAAACCTTTTTGAAATAATTCAAATTCCATTTAAAAAAATGTATTGAATGCTTAGAGTACATCAGGGGCTTGCATAGATTCTCCCACTGATTCTCACAATCTTAGGAAATTGTTTAAATAGCTCCACATTTTTACAAATGAAGAAACTGAAGCCCTGGTGGCCAAATAATTTACTCCTGATCACACAGCTGAGAAACAGCATTCACAGGATGCAAACCTAGTTCCTCTAATTCCAATTGCAGTAGAGTGGCCTCTAGAGCCAATAACATTTATTTTTATCCCCTTGCTTATTTTTATGACAGTGAAAAGGAATAGATAATATTAACTAAGATATAGAGACTTTAATCACTGTCATCTAATGATCACGTAATGTACAATGGAGTCTTCCTCACAGGGTCCCAGGTGGAAGTCGGACCAGAAGCCCAAGGATAGGAAACCCCAGAGTGCCCCTGAGGGTTGGGGAAGCCACTCTGCTTTCAAAGGCTGAGAGAGTTAGGAACTCAGCTGCCTGCTTGAGTAATCATATTCATGAGTTTTAGATTCAGGGTACTTCCTTCAGCCATATGTTGAGAAATTGAAAGATGGAAAAATTGAAAAATAAATGACCTTTGAAAAACAGAAGAGCCTTTACTCCGGAGAAAAATGTAATTCAGTTTTCAGGCACATTCCACTTCTTTTATGACTTGAGGATATCACAATGCATGCCGGCCAAGTCTAATGGGATATATTCGAAGGAGTAGGTCATTTCTGGGGTAGAAAAGTTTTTTTTATTTACAGCGTGCAAGCGTGAGAATTAGAGGGCCTGGGTTTCAGTCTGGCCCCTGGATCCGATTTGCTTTGAGAATACCCACAAGTCGTTTAGACTCCATGGGCCTCAGTTTTCTCATTTATAGAACTAGCTATCTATCTTTTAATATGTGAACTGAATACATTTCCATTTATTGGACAAACTTTGATCTTTTTATTTCATATTTCTTTACCATAGTGTTTGTATGCATATATGTCGTAGAGAGGAAGTATTTATTTTATTTTCTTTTTTTTCTCTTCCTGACTTCTGTTAAACTGATACAGTTTTAAATATCCTTGGTCTAATATATGCACATGTGTATGTATGTATGCATGTATATATGTATGTATTTGCTGCTCACTTGAAAAGCATAGACATATTTTCTTCCATCAAAGATTACCATTAATTTCTTTTTACTTTTTTAATTAAATTTTTTTAGAGATGTGTATATTCGCATACAGTAGTAAGAAAACATAAAGACGGAGCCTGTGTGCTTTTACCCAGTTTCCATTAATGGTAACTCTATCTTTCAAAACTGTGGTGCAATATTACAACCAGAATATTGATATAGTTACAGTCAAGTAGAGAACAATTCCATCCCTACAAGGATCCCTCTATTGCTCTTTATAACCACAGCCACGACCTCCTCTCCCTCCCACCTCCACCCTTATCTCTGGCCATCGCTACTCTGCTATTTCTATATGTTGTCATCTCAATAATAAATGGACTCCTCATATGGTTTGTAAATATTTAAGATTGTTATTTTAAAAACAGCATTATTCCCTTTAGATGCATCCAAGTGATTGCATATAACAATTATTTCTTTTTATTGCTGTACTAGTAGTATTCCTTGATATGGATGTAACCATATGGATCTACCACATGGTTACCCAGCTGCCTGTGGAAGGACATCTAGGTTGTTTACAGTTTTGGCCTTACAAATAAAGCTGTTGTGAACATTTATGTACAGGTTTTTATGTGCACAAAAGCTTTCATTTCTCTGTGATAAATGCTCAAGAGTGTAACTGCTGTGCTTTGTGATATTTGCATATTTAGTTTTAAAAGAAACTGCCAAGCTTTTTTCTAGAGTGGTTGCATCATTGCACATTCCCACCAGTGATACATGGGTGATCTAGTTTCTCTGCATCCTTGCCAGCATTTGGTGTTATCCTTATTTTTTTATTTTAACCACTCTTATTGGAATATAGTGATTTCTCATTGTGGTTTTAATTTGCATTTTCTTTATGGCTAATGATGCAGATTAATGTTTTGTGTGCTTATCTGCCATCTGTATATCCTCTTTAGTAAAATGTCTGTTTGTGTCTTTTGCCCATTTTATATTTAGATGTCTGCTTTTCCTGTTGTTGAATTTTGATTTCGTTATATTTTCTAGATAAAAATTCTTTGTTATATACGTAGTTTTCAAATATTTTCTCCCAGTATGTAGCTTATCTCTTCATTCGCTTAACAAGGTCTTTCAAAGAGCAAAAATTTTTAATTTTCAATAGGTCTGATTTTACCTTTTTCCTTTTATGGGTCATGCATTTGGTGTCAGGTCTAAGAAGGCTTTGTCTAGCTATAGACACCCGACTTTTTCTGTTGTTTTTTCCTTCAACTTTTATACTTTTATGCTTTACATTAAGTCCATGATTCATGTTGAGGTAATTTTTAATAAGATGTGAGATTTAGGTCAAGCTTCACTTTTGCCTATGGATGTCCAATAGCCCCAGCATGATTTAGGGAAGGGCTATCCTTCCTCTGTTGAATTGCTTTTGCACATTTGCCAATAATCAGTTGGGCATATCTGCATGAATCTATTTTGGGATTCTCTATTCTGTTCCACTGATCTAAGTGTCAATCTCTTCATGAATACTACACTCTCTTGATAACTGCAGCTATACAGCAGATCTTAATATTGGGTGGATGATTCTTTCCACTTCACTTTTTTTTTCAAGATTGTTTTACCTATTCTAGGTCTTCATATAAATTTTAGAATAAGCTTATTTATGTTTACAGAATCCTTGCTGGGATCTTGTTAAAAATTGCATAAAATCTATAGATCAATTTTGGAAGAAATAGTATCTTTACTTTATTGTATTTTCCAATAGCATATATTTATGAACATGCTATGTCTCTTCATTTATTTAGAACTTCTTTGATTTCTTTCATTGGAATTTTATAATGTACAGCATACAGATACTGCACATGTTTTGTTAATTTATATATAAGTGTTTCATCTTCTTTGGAGTGATTGTAAATATGTTTTGTTTTCAAATTTTGGTTTCTTCATGTTCATTGTTAGTATTCAGCAATGTGATTGATTTTTGTGCATAGTATTCTGTAATCTTGCTGCACTCACTTATTAGTTCTAAGAGAGTTTGTTTTTTAATTCTTAGAAATTTTTTATATAGACAATTAACTGCAAATGGGGACAAATTTATTTCTTCCTTTCCAATCTGTATGCTTTTGATTACCCTTAATTTTTAAGATATATAGAGAATTATATATTTCTTAATGAAGTCTAAATTTATTCAATACATACATTTTTCTCCCAGAAAATGATAAAACCATGTCACAATTTAACCCCATCTTGTCATTTTTCCGTAGAGTTTTTGTTTTACGTGTTTTAAACAAGCACAAATTTTGGTTGATCTTTTTTTATACAATCAATAGTTCGTTAAAATTTTTGACACAGCTTATCAGTTTCTGTGTTCATAACATTTTCTTGCAACTTGCACCATCCCTCTAAGTTCATATTTCTTCCTGAAGAAGTCCCACCTTTAATAGTTGTTTTGTTTATTAAGTGATGGCCTTAAGTGGTGAATTCCCTTAGACCTTCTGTGTTCAAAAACATTTTTCTTTGTGCTTGTATGCTAGCTTGGTTGAATATACCATTTTAGATTGACTCTACTCTTGAATATTCTTGAACTATTTAAATATAAAGTTTCAAAGATTCTAAAATGACAGTTTTTTTCCTCCACAGTTTTGAGCTTTTATACCACTGCCTGTGGTATCAATAATAGATAATAGGAAATCTGCTGTCAATATAATTATTTGGTAGATAAATTTTACATTTTTTCTCTGATGACTTTTACAAATTCTTTATCTTCAGTATGTCTAGGTCTGGATTTCTTTTTACTTACTTTGATCAATACTTTGAGTAAAATTTTGACTTCTTAATATTATTCTTCTGCATATGGATATCCAATATTCCTAGCTGTTGTCACAACACTTCAGTCCTTTGAGTGGATGTGGCAGGATGTTGAGAGGCCACGGATGTAAATTTGCAGGGGCTATTGCGCCCCAGGGCAGAATGTGCTCTGGTGTGGCTCCACTCACAAAATGGTGCCAACTTGCAGCAGCTTGTGTCCTAGGAATTGGGGAGGACCCAAAGTGAATTTCCTCTGCGGAAAAATGCAGTCATATGGATTCCAGGCAGCTCCCTATTCTGAGCTCAGAGCCTACAAAAGCTGTGGGGCTTTCCTATAGCTACGATTGCAGGCATCCATGGTAGGAATGTAGACTTCTAGGAATCTCCTGCTTACATTTCCTTGCAGTGGGAAGTCCCTTTTGGCTCCATGCCAGTCCTGGATGGGTGCTTTACTTCCCTCTCTGTGCTGCCATCCTGAATCCATGTCTCAGAGGGTCTTTGTCACTTCTTTGCTGAGTTCTAGTGTTCTCCCCTAGACACACTATTGGACATGTGGTTATTTATTTGTTGATTTGGTCTTTCTTTATTAAGGAAGCAAGGTTGGGCACCTCAGCTGTCTTGATGATCAATAATGATGAGTGTGACAATAACTTTAAACTATGTATGTTATAGACATACATAACCTGAAAACCTGAAATAAATTTATGTTCCAATTGTTGATGTTGTTGACTTTCTTAGTACGAAGCTACCATACAGTCTTAAATTTTAGCTGGTAAATGTTAGGTCTGGAGCTGAGACGAAGACACACAAAGCCTCAGGTGTCGTAAAATGCTGTTTATTTGAACATCTGGGTGCAGATAGGTGGAGACCGAAAAGAGCATCCACATGAGGAAGAGAAGAGCCTTGGGTTTTACAGAGGGTTTTTCTGGGGGAGTAGAGTAACTGGGCCAGAACAGCCGCTGTAATGAATTCTTATCAAACAGCTAGTTCCTGGGACCCCTGTGTTGGTCACATCTGGCAACTCCACTGTGGTCCTTATCAGGAGGGATAAGGAATGCAAATTCCCCTCTTGCATTCCATTCCTTTGTCTCCCTAGGGGTCTGGCACAGGCTACATGCCTAATATTCCAGACTCTTTATATATATATATATAAATACATATTTATAGCTATATATATTTACACATATGTTTATATATATAAAATATTGAGAATATATGAGCGGGTAGGATTAGGCACATTGAGTCTGCTCTTTGACTGCTTCCTTGTTTCTTCTGTTCCTGGCGATTTGGTTATCTCCAAAATGTAGTCAGGCCTATCTCAGGGGATGTGATTTTTGCCCCTGAGATACAGTTTTGGGCAGGAAACAAAGGCCTACAGTTTACCCCCCTGCTGTCTGTCTGGGAGATTCTCAGGAACACCTTGAGGCTGTAAAACAAATTCTAAAAGTTGTGAGCTGGAGAAATGTAAGGAGAAAGATTTACATTTCCTTTTTGGGCTCTTTTCAGGTGTTTGTGAAAACGGAGTCCCAGCAGGTTGCCTGCTAGTTTGGGAGAGAAACAGCAAAGAGTAGAGAGAGCTCAAAATTGATTTTTAGCTATTATTAGAAAATTGGGAGATTCAAGGCAGCCCTAACATTTCCGACTTTCTGTTGTTAAAATTAAATTTCTATTTAAAATGAACTCAGAATTTGGGAAAATGGGCAGAGATCTTTCTTCTGTAGCTTCTTCCAGCTGGGAACAGATGCAGAGATCTTCTTATGGAGTTCATTTGAATTATTAAAAGGGAAGAGGTTGAAAATGAATGGTCTTGAAGTTAGATTAGAAGCAGGATGGGATTTCACTAGAAAGAAATAGTTAGGGCCTGAATTTGGTTCTGTATGAATGTTACTAGATAGTGGAGAATGTAGGGTTTGAAAATGAGATCTGAAAGTAGAGCCACTAAGGGCCTTAACCAAGAGCTTAAGATCACACATGGTGAAGAGCTCATAGTTTTGAGAAGGTAGAGAGGTCTCTTGGACTACAGGCAAATAGAGCTGTCATACGGCACCCATAGTGGAGGGATAGAAAGTAAGGTCATTATTATTAGGGCTCCCAGCATGGGCAAAGTACAGGCCTGGTATATAAGCTGGGCTGTGGCAGTATTCACAGAGTGACATGAGAAGTATGAAGAGGAGAAAAAGGGCAGTAAGGAGCCATATATACCACAGCATATTATCGGAGCCTGGTATCCATGACAAACTGGACTTTCAGGGAATTCGCAGTGGGTGTAAGCAGGTTCTGAAGGGTCTGTAGGTTTGAGCCTGGAGAGATGATTTTAGGACAGAAGACTCCAGGATGGGATACCCAGAGGCTCAGCTGTAGTGGTGGAACCAGCGAGAGTTATTTAAAAGGTTGAAGGGGACTCAGTCTGTCCTGGGAAATCCTTGAGTAAAATCTAGTCTCTAGGCTGCAAGTGCTGCAGTGCCTTTAAGAAGTCGTCCAGAGAGTCCCATTGCTAGCAGGTAGGTGCCAGGTGGGGATAGTGGAGAAAGACAAGGGAATCAAACTGAACTTACTAATTTTTACCTCTTGAAATCGATTTTTACATTTTTGTATGCCTGTCCTTTTTGTGATAGCCCTTAGGCCTAGAGAGGATGAATAAGGTTAGGCCAGGTGGAATATAATAATTTTAAATCCTGGCAATAACTTTGTTATTTATTTAGTACTTTAATGGCTTTGGAAAACAAAGCAAGAGTATTAGCAATATTTTAAATAAGAGTTATAAAAAAATTTCAGTTCTTTCCATGACAATCCTGAAGAAGCAAATCTAGGACCAGAGTTGATCACAAACTGTTGTCCAAGAAGAATCAAAGTAAAACAACAACTATCTGTGGGTGATAAAGATCTCACAATAGTCATGGTTACAGATGTAAAGGAGATTTGATCATTTCTGTAACATATAGTTTTCATTTATATGATTATTATTGATAATATATATCAAGGCCTACTAGAACACTAGGAATCTCACATAGCCTTGAAATATATATTTATAACATTTATATAAATATAATTCAAAGAAAGTTAAACATCATTTTACATTTGACAATGTTTTCCTGTATGGTTTAATACACCAATAAGCCTAATAAGTTTTTCTTGGGCTTCTAGTGTCTCCACTAAAAAGTTAGTTTGATGTTAAAAAAAAAAAAAAATGAATCCAGAATTTTGTTCTTGAAAAGCCTGTCAAACATTACAGGTTTAAAACATTTATTTAAGTAGAATCACAGGTCATTTATAAAACAATTGCTTTCATCTACCCAAGAGTGATAGTCTTTAGAAGACTCTAAGGGCAATGTAGATGATACATGGGTATAAACATTAACCCTTAAAGTTTAGTTTTTCTAGTTAGTCAAAACCCAACAAAGATACCACAGGGATTATTTTTACAAAGCATAAAAATCTGTCTCTCTTAGGCCAGTCACCAAAGAGGCAAAGAAAATTTTCTATAGTTTGACTATTATTGGCAGCCACCTCAGATGTAGTTATTTTCATTGACGCATTAAGTATGATCTTAAACATTTAAACTTTAATAACAATTTTAAACTAGTTTCATTTACCAAAGGTTACCAAGGTCACATGAACTAAAAGGCATTTAAGTCCTTTCAATGTTCTTAATAAAATATTGCATAAGTGCTTACTTTTTCTTTAAGCCAATTAATTAGAGCCCTTTCACATATTTTGGTGGTGAAACATTACACACACATGACATATATGGACACGTAAACATAGAGACATATAGGAGACAATTTGGTGAAACAAGGCAGAAAGTTCTATACTTTGAAAGCTCAAAGCATATCAAAGAAAACATTGCATGTGAAGTTTCAGTTAAGTTTTTTCTGTAGGTCAGAGGAAGGAATCCATCAGATCTTTGTCCAGTGGGGCTAATTGGGAAATATAAAAAGGGGGTGGGCAGGCAAAGACTTTATCTCCCCGCTACAGAGAAGCTGTGGAATACAGCAGGGGTTTGTATTTTACCTTTCACTCTGACAATGGGGCGTAGGAGAGGGAAACAGAGGCCCTGAAAATTCAGGAAGAGCAGAGGACATGGCTCTGGCATTAGTTCTTACTTGTTCTTACTTGTGCTGGCACAAGTAACAGTTACCTACCTAAGGCTTGGCCATCCCGGTGTGTCGCAGTTCAGTCTGTTCCGAAGCCTGACGTGCCCGTCAGACTGAAGCATTTTCAGAGGGTTCCTGGGTATGGAGGATGCATGTTCAGGGTGGGGCAGCCGGTTCCAGAATGCAGGTGCGATCTCCCATTTTAGGAAGACGGCACTCACTCTTGCGGTGCCCTTCTTTTGTCAGAGGGGGCACAGTCCTGGCAGAGCCCATTTCCTGGGCATTTTTACTCCAGGGACCCAGGGTCATAGTGGTGGCCGGGCTCAGTTCCTGTAGAAGAATGTGGACTTGTTGTCTACTTGCCTGCTGCTCGGCCTTTTCGAGTGACTCTGGAAAAACTCCTTTACAGGAACAGCCACTATTTGAAAAGTTTTTTCTGTTTTGGGGGCTGTTGTCAGTCCCACTCTCTTTTTCCTTCGCCTCTTGCCATCTTGGTTATTAAAGACCTTGAAGTCCAGCTTTAGGACATCCTTTGTGGGTTTTGAGGGCCTTCGTCTAATTTTCAGAGCTTGCACCTGATGTCAGACACAGACTGGGAGATAAAGTGTCTATTGAGGAGTAAAGTTCCCTGGGAGTTCCCACTTGATAATCCCATAATGGATCTGTTCTAGGAATGGCGACTGTCCCCACTGGCTGGGCAGGTGTATGTCTATGGATTTCATTGCCATGTGCCTGGGCATTAAGCCAAACCCTCTCCTCCTCAGGGGATAGAGTAGAGGAGAGAATGTTGTAGAGGTCATGGTAGGCCAGGTCATAAGATTGAGTTAAATATTCAAATTCCTTGATAAAGCCATGAGGATCAGTTGAAAAGGAGCCTGGTCGCTTCTCTATTTGATGAGAGAGAGAAAAAGGGACAGGCACCCACATGATGTCTTCCACCCCAGCCACTTCTCTGAGTGGGGACAAACCACTTGTGGTAGAATCTGTGGGTCCCGGGACTTAAGCAGAACAAGAGCAGGTAGCAGCGGGGCTGGGAAGAGGACGGGGCAGGTTGGGGGTTAGGCTGAGGGAGGTCCAGTTGCAGAGACCTGTATGGGGGAGGACTGAGAACGGAAGGGTCAGGAGTGTAGCAGGAAGATTTGAGCCAGATTAAAGCTTGTACATAGTGAGGGTCAAGAGAGGAGGGCAAAAAAGGCTTGGACATAGGGAATCTCGGACCATTTGTCATTGCGGTGACAGAAATTTTCCAGATCTTGCAATATGTTAAATCAAAGTTCCCATTTTTGGGCCACTGTGAACTACTGTCAAGTTTATATTGTGGCCAAACCATATTACAGTAAAAGACAAGCTGCTTTGGCCCAGTTTCATCAGTGAGACTTAGTTCTTTTAAGTTTCGGAGGAGACATCCCAGAGACGTAGTTTTAGGAGGGGTAGACTGAGAGTTTCCCATGTCCCTGGGTACAGTAAGAGTCACTTGAGGCCGATTCCGTTCACGTTTAGATGTCCCCAAAACAAGGGAAGGGCAGAGGAGAAGAGGGTTACCGATTGGAGCAGGCATCCCTGGATCCAACAGTGACTTAGGCCAAAGGGCCGAGGGGTTCTCTGGCCTACCCACAGGACTTCAAAGGTGAGAAACGACAGTAAGAGAGATTGGAGTAACCTGAGAACGAGCTTGTGTGCTCCTACTCACCAGGAGCGGGATGTCTCCAGGATGTGGCTTTCGAAGGTCAGTGAAGGAAGACCCGTGGGACTTCTTGGGGGACGAGAGTAAAAGAGATAGGAAGAACTTGAAAGCGAGTTTGTGAGCTTTTATTCACCAAAGACGAAATGTGGATTGTGAAGGTCAGCAAAGGGAAGATCCGAGTCCCGGTCTGGCATCTCTCTCTCAGCTTGGTTCAGGAGGGTGTGGGTGGACAAAACCTTACCTCAGCTGAGCTAGAGCACTCTGCCTACCTTCCAGGATCAGAGACAAGTTAGAGAGAGACCCCTGCACGCCTCAGGACTTCTCCCAGCCACCTTGTCCGGGATGAGGGAGGTTAACGGCTCCAGGGGACATGATCGACCAAGGAGACTGGTCTCTCTCAATTTAGTCAAAGATTCGTGAATACCTTACCCATGACCTAAGGACTCAGAAGAAGGCAGGAGTTGGAAGTAAGCCCAGTACAAGCTGCCACAGCCTGCTGCTTCCCGAGGTGCAAGCCCCGCCTGCTGGAGTCCCAGAGGTCAAGTCCACCCGGTAGGCCCTTCCTGGGTTTCGGCACCAAAATGTTAGGTCCAGAGCCAAGAGGGAGACATACAAAGCCTCCAGTGGAGCAAAGTGCTGTTTATTCGAACATCTGGGTGCGGATGGGTGGAGGCCGAAAAGAGCATCCACATGAGGAAGGGGAGAACCTTGGGTTTTATAGAGAGTTTTTCCGGTGGGGGAAGTGGGGTAACTGGGCCAGAACAGCTGCTGTAATGAATTCTTATCAAACAGCTAGTTCCTGGGACCCCCTGCATCAGTCACGTCCTGCAACTCCAGCGTAATCCTTATCAGGAGGGATAAGAAATGCAAGTTCCCCTCTTGCATCCCATTTTTCTCCCTAGGGGTCTGGCAAAGGCTACATGCCTAATAGTAAATTCATTTAGAGTAAGAGGTTTCGGTTTCTTTTAATTTTTTTCTCCTAGATTCACCCTCTCCTGGTCTGGTGCTTTGCCAGCTCTTCCCTGTCCTTACCTGCCTTCACTAAGCCAAGCTTTCATTTAAGAACCACAACTTACAATGATTTCTTCAGAGCTCCCCCTCACTGATATTGCGGCTATCGTAAATCAAATCACCTAGCCAACAGGCATCTTGGTTCAGTTCTTATCATGGAGATGAGTATATGTTCTCCTATCTTTCCAGATCCTCAAGGAGCTTCCTGTGAAGCCACAGCTCAGGCAGCAAGTACTGAGCCATTCTCCCCTTTCCCATAAGACGAGTGTTCCTACCTCAGCTCCAGGCTTCAGCGACCCTGTCCTTAGGATTTCGTGGAAAGCACTATTCACATTTGTCTCTAAATATCAACACTTTCACAGCCACTGCCTACTCCCAGACCATAGGCCAGTAGGTCCAAGCCTTCTTTTCACTCGCCATTTTTGTGTTTCTTTCCTGTTTCTAATTTTATACATATTTAACTCATCTTTTGAATGCATCAAAGTCTTTTTTTTTTTGGCTCATCTGTTTCTTGTGTTTTTTTATTTCAAAATATTAAGGGGGTACAAATGTTTTTGGCTACATGGATCACTTTCATAATGCTCGAATCAGGGCTATAAGTGTATCCACCACCCACATGGTGCTCATTGTACCTATTAGATAGGTTTCACCCATCTCCTCCACCCCCCACACTCGATTTCCACTGAGTTTTACTACCTTCTGTACACATGTGAGCTCATCAGTTAGTTCCAATTTAATAGCGGGTACATGTGGTGTTTGTTTTTCCACTCTTTGGCTACTTCACTTAGGATACTGGTCTCCAGTTCCAACCAAATTGTTGCGCAAGGCATTAATTCATCCTTTTTATGGCTGAGTAGTACTCCATGGTGTACATATACCACATTTTGTTAATCATCTCATGAATTAATGGGCACTTGAGTTGATTCCACATCTTTGCAGTTATGAATTGTGCTGCAGTAAACATTTGATTGCAGGTGTCTTTTTTTTTTTTTATTTCAGCATATTATGGGGTACAGATGTTTAGGTTACGTGTGTTGCCCTTGGTCCCCCCCCACAAGTCCGTGTTTCAAATATGTCCATCCTTCGAGTGGTGCGCATTGCACTCCTTGTGTATACAAATACCCGTCCCCTCCTCCCTCCTCCCCCCTCCTCCCGCCGCCCTCCCCCTTCCCCAGCATCCAATAGATGTTGTTCTGATATGTGCATTTATGTGTTGATTAGTTAATACCAATTTGATGGTGAGTACAAATGGATCCCGTTCTTCTGCTCTTGTGGTGCCCCACTTTGGATAATGGGCTCAAGTTTAATCCAGGAAAGGGTAAGTGTTGCTAGATCACTGTCATTTCTTATGACTGCGTAATATTCCATTGTAAACATATACCAAATTTTGATAATCCACTCATGGATTGACGGGCACTTGGGTTGTTTCCACATTCTTGCAATAGTGAATTGTGCTGCCATAAACATTCGGGTGCAGATGTCCTTATCGTAGAATGTTTTGTGCTCTTTTGGGTAGATGCCTCATAGTGCTATTGCTGGATCGAATGGTGTTTCTATTTTTAGCTCTCTGAGGTATCTGCAAATTCTTTTCCACAGAGATTTGCAGTCCCACCAGCAGTGTAGAAGTGTTCCTGTCTCTCCACATCCTCGCCAACATTTGTTGTTTTGGGTTTTTTTGATAGAGGCCAATCTCACCGGGGTTAGGTGATACCTCATTGTGGTTTTGATTTGCATTTCTCTAATGATTAGAGATGTTGAGCATTTTTTTATATGTTTGCTGGCCATTATTCTGTCTTCTTTTGAAAAGTTTCTGTTCATTTCCCTTGCCCATTTGCTGATGGGGTTGTTTGATTTTTTCTTGTTGATTTTTTTGAGTTCTAGATAGATTCTGGTTATCAGCCCTTTATCAGATGTGTAGAGAGCAAACATTTTTTCCCATTCTGTGGGCTGTCTATTCACTCTAATGATAGTTTCCTTGGCAGTGCAGAAGCTTTTTAATTTGATTAGATCCCACTTATTTATTTTTGTTGCTGCGGCGATTACTTTGGGGGTCTTCTTCAAGAATTCCTTACCTAGGCCGATGTCTGAAAGGGTCTTCCCAACATCTTCATTTAGAATTCTTAAGGTTTCATGCCTTAGGTTTAAGTCTGTTATCCACCTTGAATTGATTTTTGTGAGAGGTGAGAGGTAGGGGTCTAGTTTCAGTCTTCTGCATGTAGCTATCCAGTTTTCCCAGCACCATTTATTGAAAAGAGATTCTTTTCCCCAGTGTATGTTTTTGTCAGCTTTGTCAAAGATTAGATTACCATATGCAGATGGTTTCATCTCTGGATTCTCAGTCCTGTTCCAGAGGTCAATGTCTCTATTTTTGTGCCAGTACCAAGCTGTTTTAATCACTACAGCCTGGTAGTACAGCTTAAAGTCAGGTAAACTGATACCTCCCAGTTTGTTCTTTTTACTTAGGATTGCTTTGGCTATACGAGGTCTTTTGCAGGTGTCTTTTTGATGAAATAAATTCTTTTCCTTTGGGTAGATACCCAGTCGTGGGATTGCTGTATTGAATGATAGATCTGCTTTTAGTTCTTTGAGGAATCTCCTGTATTGCCACCTTTCAGATTTTATTGATGTATATTTGAAGTAGAAGAAGTATATTAAAATTTGGACTGCACCACTTGAACCAAAACCTGAACTAGAACTGATACTATTTTTTTCTGTGTGACTTTACGATTTAAATAATTTTAAACATGGAGATAAATCTGCCATCAAAAATAGGTTTCTGTCAAATTGCATAGACCTACACACACATAAATACAAACACAATGAGTTAATATAAAAACTAGAGAAAACTGAATATGGTCTGTAATAATCAATAGTGTTGTACCAGGTTCAATTCCTTGTTCTGATATTTATAATAGTCGTATATGATGTCAGAGTGGGGGAAACTAAATGAAGGTTCCTAGGATTCAATGTGCTATTTTTGCAAGTTCCTCTGAATCTGTAACTATTTTAAAATAAAAAGTTTTTAAAAATTAAGGTTATAAAGTCAGCTAAATAGCAGAATTGTTTTTATCATTTTTCATTCAAGAATTAGGCAGTTCTGGGGAAAAATGAATGATACACTATATAAAACCATTTAGTCCTGTACATGATACATGGAAAGCATTAATTAAATTTTGCTTTATCTCCTTTCCAAGTATTATATTCCTATGCCAATTTATCTTTCCAAGTATGACCCGTCTTCTATCTTATTTATTCATTTATTAATTCACTTTGCAAAAACTTTTGAAGCATCAATTATGCGTCAAACACTACATTGTTTGTTTAACAACAAAGCCCTGGGGAAATCAAAGATAAATAAGATAGAGTTCCTGTCTCCAAGGGTCTTCTAATCTGTTGGAAAAGAAAAACATGCAAACAGCTACAAAGTAATGTGATAATTCTATGAACTAAGTCCTGTATGAACACAAGAGGAGAGAAAAATCTGATTTGGGAATCAGTGACAGCGTCCCAGAGAGGAGATACAAGCTAGATTTTTCAGAATGTGAGTAATTTTATGGGATAAATTGTTAGGGTGGAAAAGGCTTATTAGGTGCTCACGGCACAAGTGGAGAAAGATTTCTCACACAGAGATTAAGATATAAAAGTAAAATTTATTTTATCCTTTAGAAGGGCAGAGAGAATGAGAGAGAGAGAAAGAAAGGAAGGTGGGTGGAAAGAGAGCAGAGATATGGCATGACATCCCAAAAAAAGAGAAGGGAGAAGCCAGCAGCGAGGCCAAGTGACTTGCTGCTTTTACAGAGACAAAGAGAAAAATGGAAAGTTGGGAGCTTCAAGGCTGCCCTAACAAAATGGTCTAATTTTTCAACAAATAAATGGTACAAATCAAAAGGGAAATGGGTGGGTTGACATAGATTAAAAGATACTTAAGAAAGAAATCAACCAAATTTAATGTGTAGTCCTCATTTGAATAGCATTGTAGAAAGACATTTATGGTATAATCAAAGAAATTCAAAAGCAGATTGGATGCAAACAAAGAAATTATTGTTAATAGTATTTAATAATAATGATATGGATAAAGGTATAATATTGTTAGTAATAATGGTAGTTACAGAATTATTGTTAATTTTGTTAGGTGCAATAATAATATTGTTATTTAGTTTAAAAAATCCTTTATGTCAGAGTTACAAATTGAAGTAGTCACAAATAAGTTGGGATGATGACTGTGATTTGCCTTAAAATATGCTAAAAAAATAACATCATGGGAGACAGATGACACATGATTGACAAAAAGTTACTAAATGTTGAAATTGGTTGATGGGTGAAAGGGAATTCATTAACACTATTCTCCCTATGCTAATTCTATGTTTGGAAATTTCCATAATAAAAAGTAAAATATATTCTGCAATCATCAACACTTTACATAACAGCTTCAGATTATTTAGCACCTAATCTTCATTTTAATTTATTCTCAATCATAGACAGCATTGATTAATTTTTTCAGTCACAGTAGTAATATTTTCTTCTGGGTCATAGTTTTCTGTATTCCAATTAAGTACCAGCCATGGCATAAGGGATAAAAAGAATTTATTGAAGCTATTTGTGTCTCCTCTGTGCATTGGATGAAGATGAAAATTTTTTTAGAGAAATTACTGGGAAAAATATCACTTTGCCTTCATTACCACTAGATTTATGAGTGATTTTTATAAGCTCTGAAATTGTAAGCCCACCCTTTTAACTCTGAAAATAAGCTGATAAGATTTAGAAACTTTCTACCCAAAAGATTGCAAAAAAATTTTTTTAAGAAAACTTCAAATAATCTCAGTAAATACATTTTATCTTAAAAAATAAAACAAAATATAAAAAGTGGGGCTGCTAGATGAAGGAAGAAAAGAAAAGTCACTCCAGGCAGGGGAAAGCAGTATTGATTTTCTTAAAAAATGTTTATGTTAGGGAAATGTTGAAATATTGACTGGAGCCAAGGGTAGACTGGGAACCAAGGTGGGGATGGAAGGATATGAAGCTGGAAGATCATTAGGAATGACGTGGCTAGCAGTATTTCCTAACAAATTTTTCCTAACAAATTTGTATTTACTGCCTATAAGCAAGAGAGAACTAATGCAGGTTTGCAAGGGGGGAATAACAAAGTTGTATTTGTTTTGTATGTATCTCAGGTAGTGGTATGGAGTGGAATACAGGGAGAATGATCTGACATCAGGGACATCAATGAGGAAGCTTTGTAGATGGTGCAAACAGTAGACAGTGAGGTCTTGAACTACACCATGACATTGGGAATGGAAGGAAAGGCTTTATCAAACAGATTTCATTAAGATTTGAAGACTCAGCAGAAGACAAGAGAGGAAGAGGAACAACTTAGTTGATACTAACATCATTAACCAAGTTTGAGAATACAGAACTTAGAGTAGGTTTGGGGAGGGAGGACATAATGAGTGCAATATTAGACATGTTAAATTTGAAGGTCTATAGCTGTGGTCCCCCAATCCCTGGCCACAGATCAGTGCTATGGAGTGTAAGGGACTGGCCACAGAGCTCCATGCCCCCACCCCTGGGCCCCTGGCTGTGGAAAAATTGTCTTCCATGAAACTTAGGAAGGGGTGGACCCACACAGCAGGAGCGAAAGAGGCTTGATCTGTATTTACAGCTGCTCCCCATTGCTCACATCACCACCTGATCCCCACCTCCCGTTCTGTGGAAAAATTGTCTTCTGTGAAACCTGTCCCTGGTGCCAAAAAGGTTGGGGACTGCTAGACAGGACAACCGGGCAGAGCTCAGGATGACAACTTAAGGCTGGAGGTTGCTTGTCCTTTGCTGAAGTGAAAGATATTGCCCAAGGAGAACATGCAGAGCAAGAAGAAGACCAAAGGCAGAACTCTGGTGCACCCAAAACCTAATATAAATAAAAGAGTTGTAGGTTGAAAAGTAATGGGCAGAGATGGGGAGAACCATAGGAAAAATGTTGTCTGATCATTTCAGTAAAGCTTCATGGGGTAGGTGAGATTTGAGGAAATGCTTGGTTGTGTTAGAATACCATATTAGGGAGCTCTAACAATCCATGAAGAAGAAACTCCAAGAAAACAAACATAAACATGAATGTGCATATTTAGCTAAATAATTTGAAGCAATCTAAGTCTACAAAGCCTTTATTTTTGTTTAATTATCTTTGTAGCATTTGCTTCTTGGTAGTTTATATTCTCCTGAACCTGTCATGGGCATAATTATAAGCTGGACTATTTTAATTAATGCTGATTGCATTTTATCTTGAAACACTTGCAAAATTAAAAGCCTAAATTATCTTTGTAATGATGAGCTGCAGAGTTTGAGCTGTTGGTTTCTATAAAATGACAGTTGAGGTAGGAAGGATACCAATTATTCCCTAGTATAATGTCTTTCCCTTCTTTATTGATAGTAAATGTTTCCTTTTATTTTGCACCTGGCAAAGTCAACTCTCAAATATCTCACAGCCAAATATGTGATAATTTGTGGCAAAGTTTTACACTTCACAGTCCATTAGAATAAAGACAGGGCAATGATGGATTTTCTTTTTCTTTTTTGCTTGTTTATTTTCTCTTTCACTATATCAAGATTGAGGTCTCGTATCCATACCAAAGTTCAGCCTTAATACTCAAACACTTAAGTGTCTTTCCCATTGTTAGGAAAAGTTTCTGCCCAGAAACATCGTAAGCTTAGAAGAAGAAAGAACAGTTGAATACTGGCTGTGCTTTCCATCAGCATAATAGGTAATCTCATGTATAACAAGGAGTTTTTGAGCAAGAAACAGAATTTGGAAGATAATATTGCTACCTAGCTCATTTTGAATCATGTCTTTATTTTTGAAGTAGTCATGAATTCCTAAATTACATACCAAAGTAAAGGATACATACCTATATATCCTGATCCTCATCTTTAGCACAGAAACTTAAACATTAGTTGAGATTATAAAATATAACATATAAGCTTGCTAAAAATGACCTTTTTGAGCTCCCATACCCATGGCATTTGGAGGACACAGCAGGTGAGATATTTCTGAGAAGCCTACCATGCCAGATCCTTGCATGAGCCCAGGAGTGTGAGCCTTACTAAGTGCCACTGAGTCATAGAAAAGGGAAACTTGATAAAATTATAAATTTCTTATTTGCTGAGCACTAGAAAAAGAAATCCACAGAAGCTGTACTTTTTGATACAACGTTCCCAGAGCCTTGCTATTGAAGAGCCATTACAGAGAGAGGCTGATGTCCAAAGCTACAGATTAGGGCTGCGAAAAAAATTCCCTCCAGGGTGCAACTGTGAAATTCACTTTCTCATTACTGATTTCTGACCCTGTGTGAAGTTTAAATTGGGTTGAACAAGGTGGCCAAAGCCTTCTGTTATCAAAATGAAGCATATTGTCAAAAGGAAAATGCACCAACTGATCTATACTGATTGTTCTATTGCTGATTTTATCTTCTTGATGCTGGGGCATAATTTATTTCCTCTCACTGGGATGGAAGAGAATCTTCGAAGGATTCTGAGTAAAAGCATCAAAAGGAAAATTCTATTGATAAAGGTACAAAAGTGGAAAGCAGATGAAAGATTCTTTAAGTGTTTTAATAAAAACATTAATATAAGGTAAATTATATACTAATAAATTTTTAAAGCATTTTACTTAAAAATCTGACTTTCAGGTATATAACATATGGGCTAATTTTGTGTGGTTTAGTAAGTACTAAAATGACAGTATCACAGAATACCTATACATGCCTAAATCGACTAGACTAGGGGGACCTGAGTAAGGACAATCTAAGAAAGAGTTATGTTGGAACTAAATTTGAGAACTCATTCTCACCTCTTTCTCATTTTCTGCACTGATGTGGGAGGTTGCTGGTGTGACATTACACTTGTCATCCTTGGGCTAAGTATTCGACCTGCACTGTTATCTGTAGCTTGAGAAGTCCTAGGGACAGTGTTTAGGGGACCTCCTTCTGCTAAAGATGTTTCCCAGTGAACAAATACAGTCATGTGTCACTTAATGACAAGGATACATTCTGAGAAGGGGATCTTTAGGCAATTTTGTCATTGTGTGAACATCATAGAGTGTACTTATACAAACCTAGATGGTCTAGCCTACTACATACCTAGGCTATATGATATACCCTATTGCTTTTAGGCTACAAACCTGTGCAGTACATTACCATACTGAATACTACAGGCAACTGTAACACAGTGGTTAAGTTTTGTATATCTAAACACATCTAAACTTACAAAAGTTCCAGTAAAAATGTAGTATAAAAGATAAGAAATGGTACAAGTGTACAAGGCACCTACCATGAATGGAGCTTGCAGGACTGGAAGTTGTTCTGGGTGAGTCAGAGAGTAGTGAGTGAATGTGAAGGCCTAGGACATTAAGCTACTGAAGACTATAAACACTGTATACTTAGGCTACAGTAAATTTATTTTAAAAATAAGTAATTATACTATGATGTTATGGTAGCTACCACATCACTAGGCAATAGGGATTTTTCAGCTCCATTATAATCTTATGGGGCCACCATTGTATGTATATTTGGTTCATCGTTGACTGAAACATTGTTATGCAGCACATGACTATATACAAATGCAAGAAAAACCATAGATCGTTTCCCCCTTGACATTGTAATGTTTAATACAGATAAATTGCATATAACACTGAACAGAAAAACTCACAGGATATATTTCAAGGATATTATGGAGTTGAAGCCTGATAGCAAGCTCACATATAGCATCTATAAAAATGAATTATTATTTTAATTTGTTTGAAAACTTAGCATCATACAAAAGCCCTCAGACCTCAGCAAAAATGAGGATGTTTCTTTGAGAAAATTAAATCCACAGACTGATTGGTAAAGCCCTTCATAATCTGGCACAAATCTACCTTTCCACTTCAAGATTGCCACTTTCTATTGTACAGCTTAACTGTAGGAGTGTCTTCAACCTTTCCAATCACTGTAGGTTAGTATATTTAGGGCAATCATTTTCTGACAGATGAGTAAAAGCAAGTCCTTCTACTTCTCAGAAAACTGTCATCTGGGCTCAAGGTAGGGCTGTCCAAACTTATCCTCTATAGTCTCAAAAATTAAACTCCCAAACCAGCTGTCTTAGATTGTATTCCACTAGAAACAAACTCCGAGGTGGGAATTTGCACACAGGAAATGGAGTGTGCCCTCGGATGCACACCTGGGGGAAGTGAAGGAAGTAGGACTGGGCAGAACAGAGAACTGAACTGATTCGATCAGTTTTCATGGAAGGTGGAAGCTTTAGCTCAAGGCATGTGTATCCCAATTTCCATGCTTCCCACTTGGCCTGGAGTGCCTTCTTCACTCATTTTTGTCTATTTATATCTCTACTTTAGGGCCCTGACGCAGTCTTAATTCTGTCGCAAGTTCTAACTCAACCCACTCTGGGATCTGAGCAACTTTTGCTCTGTACTACACTGTAGTGAGTCCCTCATGCCCCATGTCATTCGCCTTCTCACAGAGGTGTCTGTCATCATACCTACATGGTAAACACTAATAGGACAGGGGCCAACATAATATTTAAGAGATGATTTTCATAATCACAGAATATAGAGCCCCAAGATACCTTAAAAATGATCTTGGCAAAGCATCCTAAATAGAGGGGAAAAAGTCAAGAAAGGAGATTGTGATTTTCTGGAGGTGTCCCAGCTGGCAAAACAAAGATTTAAGATTAAGGCCAAGTCCATGGACCCCCATCCACTGCCTTACACTCTCTCTTCCAATGAATGAAACAATTTATGAGTCTCAGTCTTTACAAATGTGAGGAAACTTGGAAGTACATGTTGAGAAGTAGATTTTTCCCCCCAAATAATAGACAGACTTTATCAAGCCAAGTGATCTTACGTATAATTCCTATGCCCAGTTTAGTCTTACTAGACATATATTTAGGTAAAGGTCATAAGTATCTTTTATTGTAGAATAAAAGGTTGGGGAATAAATGGTTGGGGAAAATCTGTAATAATTGCGTATATCCAATTAAGCTACTGTGGAGAAATGGAATATAATATTTTTGTTCTCTCTCTAATCTTTATAGTCTGCCTCCAAAAGTGCCCAGGTGCTGTAATAAGATAAAATTCACCAGATCAAACGAATCACTGTTTTGATTAGTTATGACAATTTGCATCTGTGTGTGTGTGTGATTTGTGTTATCTGTATGCATAGCTATATTTAAACCAGTTAAACAAACTGAGTGAAACAATGGTCCCTAATCCTGACTGACAATCAGAATTACTCAGGGATGTTTTCAAGGATTCCCAAATCCCACTCTCTGTAGATCTGCACTGACTGGGTATGAAATGTGGTCCAGAGGGCGACATATGAGAAGCTACCCAGGTACTCCTCGGTGTAGACAAGCTTGGAAATTGTGTCGCTCTAACGTACCAAGTGACAGAGTTTGTTCCCTCCATGGTACTGCCACATTGGCCTTACCTCTGCAGAGTGGCCCTACCTCTGGCTTATGGCCCCTGGCTGCTGGTCAGCTTCGGGCAGCCCCATTAGTTACAGGGAGGTCTGAAGTGAGAGACTGAAGGACACAGCAGCAGCTGCCATGCTTTGAAAAATGACAAACACGTATTTTACATGCCACATCAATAGCATCCTTGAAGGCGAGTTATAACAAATGCCTCACTCTGATACCAAAATACATGCTCCTGGGTCAGGCCTCCTCCCAGTCCTCACCAGGCCACCAACTCTACACTCTCTTCTGCTGATCTCTAATCATCTTGCTGAAAATTGCCTAAACAGATACTGGACTTCAGTGACCTACATTACTTAAGCCTCGTTTCCTAACTTAAGGGAATAACAGATAATTGAAAAGACCTCGAAAGCTATTTGAAGCCATAAGGACATAAATAAAACTGATATGAGGCCAGGCGCGGTGGCTCACGCCTGTAATCCTAGCACTCTGGGAGGCCGAGGCGGGCGGATCGTTCTGAGCTCAGGAGTTTGAGACCAGCCTGAGCAAGAGCGAGACCCTGTCTCTACCAAAAAAAATGGAAAGAAATTAATTGGACAGCTAAAAATATATGTAGAAAAAAAAAATTAGCCAGGCATGGTGGCGCGTGCCTGTGGTCCTAGCTACTCGGGAGGCTGAGACAGTAGGATTGCTTGAGCCCAGGAGTTTGAGGTTGCTGTGAGCCAGGCAAGAGAGTGAGACTCTGTCTCAAAAAAATAAATAAATAAATAAATAAATAAATAAAACTGGTATTACAATAGGAGTTTATTTATCTCTAACAAGTGTGTGTGTGTGTGCTAATGGAAAAAAACAAACTGTAAAATAATTTAAAGATGTTTATTCTGAGCTGAATATGAGTGATCATGCCTGCAGATCTATAAACCCAAGAAGCCTTGAGTAAGTGGTCCCAAGGCGATCGGGTTACAGTTTGGTTTTATACAGTTTAGGGAGACAGGAATTGCAGGTAAAATAAAATCGTAAGTCAATACACGGAAGGTATATATTGGTTTGGTCTGAAAAGGCAGGACATCTCAAAGCAGGGACTTACAAGTCATAGGGGCATTCAGAGATTCTTTGACTTGTAATTGGTTAAAGAAATAAAGCTTTGTTTAAAGACATGAAGTCAGCAAAAAGGAATGCTTGACGGCTGGGGTGAGGTGGCTCACGCCTGTAATCCTAGCACTCTAGGAGGCCAAGGCCAGTGGATCACTTGAGGCCAGGAATTCCGAAACCAGCCTGAGCAAGAGTGAGACCCTGTCTCTACCAAAAAAGAAAAGAAAGGGAATAAAAGAAAGGAATGCTTGAGTTGAAATAAGGGGGTCTGCTACCTGTCATGTCATATGCCAGAGTCAGGTTGGAAAGTAAGCTACATTGTACCCATTTAATTAAAAAAAAAGAAACTTTAATGAGGTTTTATGGTTTGTAAGGCTTGACTTAACCTTTGCTTTGCATGACCTTGGGTCCTGTTTGCAATTTAGTATTTTATTTCCATAAAATGTCTTTTTTGTCAGTCTTATAATCTCCATTTTAACATTAACGCTAGTGTATTTAAATTCCAAAAGGGAGCAGGGTATAAAGAGGTGTGTTCAATCTCCCTTTCTGTCATGGCCAGGGACTCAGTTTAAAGGTTTTTCTGAGGTTCCCTTGGCCAAGAGGGGGTCCATTCAGTCAGAGGGGCAGGGTTTAGGATTTTATTTTTAATTTACATGTGTAATCTTAAAAATCTAGTCCAAGAGAGAAAGTGAACAAACTTTTATTTATTTAAACTTGCTTGAGTAAGACCTTAAGAATTTATTACAATAGCAGACAAAGCCCCACTCAAAAATGTGATCAGCATCTCTATTGACTTCTATATTCTATTTAATTCAGAATTATTAAGTTCTCTTAGACAGTACATATTAAAATTTCCTTAGAGCAGCGGTCCCTTTTCTCTAACTTTGTTAAATAAGATTTCCCATGTAAAATAATTCTATCCATTTCATAGTAACAAGGTTGATTTTAAATGGATGAACCCAGAGAAATTGAGTTCCATTCCCTAAGCACTCCATAATTACCAAATAACAGGCACTGATTGCTCCAAGACAAAAACTTGATCTCATTAGTACCTGATGTTTTGGTAGAGAGAAGACAATTATATGTTAAGGGTCCTATGCTTTTGGAAATGCTAATTAATTATACATTATTTATTGGAAATACAATGCTTTTCTTGTGCTGTAGCTAGAAAAACAGAGGAAGTAAGTGAGAACTTAAATAGCTGAGACATGCTGAATTATAATGAACTATAGTCATTTGTTTCAAATCTGAGTTCCTTTGCTGGTTTAGACACAACTTTATATACCTAGTTTCAAAGTCATTCCTTTTTATCAGAATGGGCTATCAAGGTCTAAGAGTGTAAAAGGGAAATTATTTTGTTATCTGACTGGTTTTAACCAAGCTGAGCTGGTCTCGGTGGTTTAAATTTCCTTTTACAAAGGGAAATAATAGAAAAACAAATAACAACAAATAGCAAATAAACAATTTCCCAGCCCAAACCAAGGTTCCGGTGTCAATAAAGAGATAGAAGCTTGGCATGTGTTTGTTTCTGACAAATTGAATTCCTTTGTATCAGTGTTGTAGAACTGTATCCATGCTAAAGTCTTTATCCATTGTTCTTCTGTTTGCTGACATCAGTGACAAAAAGCTAAGAAGAAATAGGATCTCTCTACACACCAAGCAAAGAGGGCGAGGATTTCTAGTTCCCACAAGCCTAGTAATTTGTTTTCTCTGCAGTATATATGTCAAGTGTGCCAGGGGAAAAAAAAATAGCCTTAAAGAGGGAACATGAGCAGTGTGCTGACCTCAGTTTGCTCTCATAATGTGATTTTTAAAATTATCCATCAACTCTTCCAAATATATGGAGAGCAAATGTTAGAATGTGAAGAACATGTACAGTTGACTTAAAATTCTTATGTAGTTTATTATTTCACCTAAATCAGCTGGTTAGCAGCATAACACATTGGAAACAGGCGGGAGACCTGGGTGTGTCTCTGCCATCTGCTCCTAAATCATTAATGCCCTCAAGTCTCTATACGTGAGTGGGATGGACCAGATAGAAGTCTACAAACTTCTTAAAATTTACATTATGTAAATTTTAAAACAAATGAAAGGTAGAAAGCACAGTGTAATAAAGCCCTATGGATCCACCAGCCCCCTTCAACCATTAGCAACAAGATTTCCAAATTTTGTCATCACATACCCTTATCATTAAGTTAATGAGCACTCACACACAACTTATATGTAAATTATAAACATGTATTAATGTGCCAATGTATTATTAACATTTTAAAACATACCTCACAAGTATAAATTTTTTAAAAGAGCAGGAATTAAAATATAATGAAGTTCTATACATGAATAGTCATAGTAGCTTTATTTGTGACAGCTGAAAGCTGGAAACCATTCAAATTTCCCTCACCAGGTGAGTGGATAAGCCAACTAGTATATTCATACAATACAATGCTATTCAGTAGTGAAAAAGAACATACTGTTGACATACTATTGACAGAGACGAATCTCAAAAACATTCAGAAGCCAGCCTCAAAACATAACATACATTGTTGTTCCATTTCTTTTGACATTCTTGGAAAGGTAAAACTATCGTTATGGAAAATTAATCAATGTTTGCCAGAGGTTATAGATGGGGTAAAGGCGTAATTGTAAAGAATAGCCTGAGAGAGTTTTTTGAGATGATAAAACTATTCTATATCCTGGTTATAATGGTGGCTGTACAAATCTATACATGCATTACAATTCATACAGCTGTAAAACACAGGCAAAAAAATCCCATTTCATTGTATGATAATATACACAAAATGTCATGAGAAAAATATAATAAAGTTCTAATGTTTTCTCTTTATACACCAATGGTTTATCACTCACATTAATTTGAAAGCTAATACTAAATTACCTTTAGATTCCCTTTTAATAATCATAGTCTGAAATAATTGAGTTACTATGATAGTTTAAAAATAGCTAAAAATTCTTTGAAACTTCCCTCATCGAGGTGGAGAGTCTATATCCCCTCCCCTTGAATCTGGGAGAGATCTGTGATTACTTTGACAAATGGAATATAGAGGAAATTATGCTATGTCCATTTTGAGGGCCAGGTCTTAAGAGACTGGAAATTTCCACTTCCTTTTGCTCAGAACATTCATTCTTGGAACTCAGCCACCATACTGTGATTAGCTAAGATTTGCCTTTACTTATTACTGATTTCTCACACTAAAATTCTGCCTGGTGCAGTATCTCATGCCTTGTAATCCCAGACACTAGGGAGACTGAGGTGGGAAGATACCTGAGGTCAGGAATTTGAGACCAGCCTGGGCAACCTTTAAAAAAAGTTGTTTTAAATAGTTGTATTACCAAAACCCTTGTGTCAAAAACTGAAACATAAAATTTCCATTCAACCCTCACATCTAACATGAATGATTTAATAAAACATCCCCCTTTGTTGTAGATTTTGAATACACAGTGTCCTGTGACCATAGAATATAAGGAAGGTTTAGCAAATGCATTAAATATCATCCTATCTTTCATCTGCAATTTTCAGGATTTTTTTTTTAAGAGACAGGATCTAGCTCTGTCACCTGTCATCCAGGTGTGATCATGGCTCAGGACTTTTTAAGTTTCATAATGTCAGTGTGACCCTTTCTGATCATCTCAAGATTCACTTTAGTACAACCAAAAGACAAAGCAGCAGCTGCTCTTGTCAAGTGCACAGAATGACATGTATTTTTCTGACACCAATGGCAGCCCAGAACAAAATTGCCAGCAGAGGATGGAGCTGGGCCGAGCGGCCTCTAGCTGCGTCTGCCTCCTGTGCTTTGGCTCCAACTCCAAGGGCCACAAGATCTTCAGGTGAATTCCAAGCTGGAGATGATTCTGGCATGAACCAGGGCCCAGAGATGATTAAGAAACAGGAGTCAGGGGCCAGAACGGGAATTTAAGCAGCACTTAAACTATTCGAGAAGTTAAAGATACAAACATCTGTATGAGGAGTTGAATAGAGTGAACCCCACACCTTTTAATAAACAAAAAATGAGTTTAGAAAGCGGAAGTGTTGATAGGTACATTTATTATTAAAGAGAATAAATGCAGTTTCTGTTAAGTTCACTCACAGAGAAGACTTGACTCATTGTCTTGCCTCGGTTTGACATTCCTGCAAGATTCCACTGTTTGTTTTCTAAGAAAACATTAGCAAGGAGTAGCGACTTCCCCAGTGTCAGGGCCTTGTAAATGACATTCTGTATAAGGAACTGGCATTTATTTTTAATGAATGTTATCTTCTTTCTGTCTTCACAAACTTGCAATTTATTTAATATGTTTGAAGTCAATTGATTCTATGTGTCTTCATGAAATAGGAAAGGTAACACTATCCCCATTTAAGATTAAAACATTACCTCGTGATTCTTTTAAATCAGTGATTAATGATTTAATAACGATCACAACTACTGAACTGTAGAGTGGATATTAAATAATATAGAGATAGAGGAAACAGCCCCATAATCAGTGTCAGGTAACTTAAAGAATCCTTTTCCTAGGCCTGAAAATTCCAGTAAGATTTTAAAATTATTTTAAAGTGATTTTTAAGTGTTCTGTGAAAAAATTTTTATTCTGCATATGAAAACAATGTATATGGCATTGTATTATAGTCTCCACATGTAGTGGCAGTTTTGGTGACCAGAGCATGGTCTTTCTGTTCCAATTCTGTAGCTCAGCATTTCCTCTTTTTCCATCTGTCTACTGATTTGTAACAATAATTATTAGAGTGCTAGTAAATTCTACAAAATGAGGTACACTATCAAATAATATTCACACTATTTTTAAAAATTCAGTATGCTTTGGGGTTAATGAAAAAATATCCTGAGCTAACTGACTTTGTCTCTCATGCCAAAAACAATTTGAAATTGCAAAAGTGATTTGGCTTAATTAAACATGATCCAATATATACCTCCCCACCAAAAGGAATATCATTGTAGGAAGATGCAGTATGGTTGGGGGAGTAATAACAAGAGAGACCTCAAACTTAGTTGAAATTGGATCAATTATAAAGTCTGTGTTTATTAAATACCACCTACTATGTGCAAGGTACATCCTAATGCTTATAAGAGTGATAAAAGTAAGGATAAGCCCTCTTGACTCTAAAAACTTGTTAGGAAAACAAAATGTATGCAGAGAAAATAGTTAAGTCTTAAGATATCGAAGTGTGCAAAGGTATCAATACATATATGTGGTGAGGTGCTGCTCAAAGTGCTTCTCTGAACATGAGAGAAGATGGGTGGGACATTTAGAAAGAACTTTGTGGATTTGGTATAAATTTAATTAGAAATGGAAGATACAAACAAGTAAAATTGTGTAGATAGGGTAACTCTCAAGTTATCCCATAATTGTCTGATGTGTAAATGCTATTCTGTTCCCAATATGCCTACATAAGTTTCAGCCAGAGAAAATTCATCCTTCAGATCAAGCAGGTGAGGGTATTGGTTAGTGGGGGAGCTACTGACTACATATATGGAAGTTTTTTGCACTTATAGGACACAATTATTAGGTATCAGAGCTAGAAACAGATTTATTTTAATTTACACAAAAAACCCAGGGACTATATCCAAAAGAATAAACTCCTTAGCATTTGAGAAGCCAGTTTCCAATCATCCCAGTAAAATGTACACATGCTCAAAGCCCTTCAGCTGGAGTCAGACAATGATATTTTTGCTCCTGAAGGTCACCAGGATAACTTGGACTCTTCTAATGAAAAAAAAAAAAAGGTGAGAGAGTGTTATTTTTTATTAACTTTGTTAGCTCTGCGTAACTAGGGGAGAAATTTCAATCCATACTGGGGTCTTCTCCTGCCTTGCACCCGAGTACAAGGATTATAGGGATTTGACTTCACGTCTGAGCACCACAGAATGTAGACACTTCTGACTTAATTTCATCCCCCTTCTAACACATGACCATCCCACCTCCCCAACAGGCAGAAATCCCACAATGATGCAACTTCTTTTTTTCTTTTTATTTATTTATTTTTTTCAGCATATTACAGGCATACAAATGTTTAGGTTACATATATTGCCTTTGCCCTACACAAGTCAGAGCTTCAAGCAAGTCCATCGCCCAGACGGTGTATACCACGCCCATTAGGTGTGTATATACCCACCCCCTCTTCCCCCCTCCCACGTTGCCAACACCCAATGAATGTTACTACCATATGCGCACTTAAGTGTTGATCAGTTAATAGCAATTTGATGGTGAATACATGTGGTGCTTATTTTTCCATTCTTGTGATACTGGGCATCTACACAAAAGAAAAAAAGACATTCTATAAAAAAGACATCTGCACTAGAATGCTTATAGCAGCACAATTCACAATTACAAAGATGTAGAAAGAACCCAAGTGACCATCAATACATTAGTGGATTAATAAAATGTGGTATATGTATACTGTGGAGTTCTACTGAGCCACAAAAAACAATGGTGATCTAGCACCTCTTGTATTATTCTGGATAGAGCTGGAGCCCATTCTGCTAAGTGAAGTATCATAAAGATGCAATTTCTTTATCGCATTGTTTTTGATCTACTACTTTCCTCCTTCTAAAAACTTAATGACAAGAATGCCTCCTCTATTATCAACTTTATTTCCTTTATTTATGCACACTCTCAATTTTCTTTTTTTTAACCAACCTAAAATATGCTAAGCCTGACAGACTTTCCTATTTAAAGATTTTAAAGGTTTCTGCCTGAGTTTAAAAAAACAGATTTTCACACCACCACAGAATGAAATATTTAGGGATTACCTATGTCTCTATCAAATGGATTTGGGTTTCCTAAAAAGTCTCTTACCAATTAGTAGAAAAAACAAAAACTGTTTGTATCTGAAGGGCTACTGTTTTAGCTTTTTAAAATTCTAAATAAAAGGAAATAAATTTGTTTTAGATACCTCATTTTAATGTTTTGGTATGGATCAGATAAATGAAATTAGAAGTGAGTTTCAAACTAGAAGATCAGAGACATTCATAAATTGACTTCACCACACCCCAGGAATCACACATTAGTTGCAGTATTTCCTTTCTAGATTGTAAATTAGATTGAAGATGGGTGGATTTTATTTTGATGTTCACATATTCAAATCCACATATATCCCCTCCACAGCATTGCTCTTAGTAGGTATTTAATACATATTTTTGAATGAATAAATGGCTTTCATAAATATGAGCCCAGCCTTACTGATATCACTAGGAGAAAAAAAATGTTTTTGGCACACATCTTCCCTAACCCAAAATTATTCTCCAATTGCTAGTTCCACATGAAAAACAGAGATCTCAAAAGGATATTGACTTATTTGTGGCCTGATTTTTATACACACACACACACACACACACACACACACACACACACACATTTAGTGTTTATAATGCAGATACCATTGTTTAACATAATCTGCTCAGTTCCACCCCAGACATCGCCATCAGGCTTTCTAAGAAATTAATTTTTAGTTATGAATCATGGTTTTACCTTTCCCCTGGGGCTTGAAAAACAATCAAAGAGAAAGTAAGACTTTTTTTCTTTTGGTTCCTGTTCTTTTACCCTGCTCTCTACATATTTAGTGCTAAAAAATATTTTTATGAAGAGACTTCCAGAAGTCCAGATAGCCTGAAAGGGTCATATTGATAGTATCTTCGCTGTCTTAATGCTGCCCGACCTTCTAGGATGAAAGGAGTTCCACTAATAAATGTTATAATTCCAAGCAAGGCTAATACCACCAGAGTATTTCCAACCGTTTCAGTCCGCAGTTTCTATGTCAAAAAGTTGGCAACTCAACCCACATAAAGGAAAAATATAGTTATAGCAAATGAAGTCTGCATTCAATATATGACCTAGTGAGCAAATTTGAGAAGGAAAAATCATGTGAACAGGTATGAACAGCATTTCATCATAGCACCTCAGAGACAGCTATGCACATGCTTGCCTGTGTCACACTTTTGCATTTGCCCAGGGACTTTCAAATTAAAGAGGCCAGCTAGAGAGTTCACACACCTCCTGCAGCCAGGCATTTGTGGTGCACAGCGCACAGGCCCCCAAAGGTGGGCATGTCCTAATCCCAGAACCTGTTAATGGAACAAGGGACATTGCAGGTGTGATTATGATGAAGGACCTTGGAGTGAGGAGACTGTCCTGGATTATCCCAAGGAGCCCAGTATAATTTTTTAATTGAAAAATCATAATTATATTACATTTTTGGAGTACAGTGTGAAGTTCTGATATATGTATACAATATGGAGTGAGTAAATCAAACTAATTAACATATCCACACAAACGAGATGTGATGCGACAAGTAAAAAAGCTTGAGGACTAACTTATTAGTTGGTTGAAGTTTTAAACTTTATACCAAGTTCCTAAAATCTATAACTAAGAAGTGATTTGAAGCATTTTAAACTTTAAGATGAAAGGTTATTTGCATTCCAAATTAATTCTGTAGAAATACTAGCTGCCAGGGCAAAAGCTGAACCGTGAACTTAAATGTCCCGAACATGCAGATCATTGGCCTGGCTGATAGGACAGGGCACCTTTTGTCTTAAGGATTTTTTTGCAACTTAACGTATTTTCATTTTTGCCTTGAGCTGTTAAAAGAAAGGATTCCATTATTTATAGAAGCCATAATGGGGGAACTCTCCAGGGTTATTGAATATTAAACTGGGTAAAAGTGAAAGTATCCACAGAATAAAATAACTCCTTAGAAATCTTTTGTACTCGCATCCAACCAAGAAGGATGCTTTGTTTCCAGAGGTGGCAGGGATTTCAGGTTCCTTTCAGAAAACTTAAGATTAACTGCTTATACTTGGAGTCTTACTTAAGCTGTAGGTTAACACAATAAAATGTGAAATCAGGGCAAAAGAATTTTATTATTTTTTACTCAAGAATAGAGTGGAAGAACTTTTTGCTTAATAAAAAGGTCCACACTCCATTGCTCTTAGCAGATACTAATTTAATTTATTTCAATTCCCTCTGATTTCAACATTATCCAGTATTGATAGTCAAGCCTTAATGGGAACATTGTCTATATTAGTTTTTCAACATAAAATGTTGATGTATTAGTATTGAATGCGATCTTCTTGAAGTCCTGTTAAAAGGGAGATTGAGACAAAAGACAAGAATGAGAAAGAATTTGTGGTCAAAGGAGCTTCTTTCATTTGGTGGCTGTCCCCAATTGGCCTTTTGTTGCCTTTCGTTAGGTCTGTTGGGGGCAGAAGCATCGGACCTGGGCAGGTGATGAATCACAGCCCCTCATCCCCGACCCCCCCCCGACCCCCGACACTCCATGACCTACACCACTGTTATACACTGCCTACGAAGGGTTTACGGTGCCCTGAGCCTCCAGTACCTCTTACCTCCCTGCTCCACACCTGAAAGGAAGTTTGGATGAAATAATGTCTGTTTTACCTACCAGGTAAATTGTACATAACTATAAATCATCAAACAACCACCATCTAGAACTAGAGCCTATTTGGATATCATTAGAGATTTTAAAAAAGGAATATCCTATTAGGTATTGGATTTCTTACTGTTAAGAGAAAATCAGAAAATCATCCCTAATCCAAAGTTAGGGATGCTTGCAGTAGTTACATATTTTCAATTCTTATTCTTCTATATGTTTTACAAATCTTCTTTTTCGCAATGTAGATTTGTTGACCTCCTGGTTAACTGATTGAAAAAGAAAGTCCTACAACTAAAAGCTGACTCCTTGCCTTATATTTATTTAACGCTCCCCCCACCCCGAGCAACCTTCATCACTCCTTCCCCAGACCAGAAGTTTGACAAAAAGAGATGCAGGGCTTCTTGAGCTCACTTGTCCTCAACATCCCACGGGACCCGAACATGTGTCCTGTCCAGGAGCAGTGATGAATTGCGACACAACGAATGCGGTACCCGCAGCGAATGATGAAAGCAGATCAGGTCAGGAATGAAAACTTTCTAAGTGACTGACATAGCATTTATATTTATTACCTTGGCTTATCACGGTTATCCCAGAAGACATGAAATAAAATCAGAGAGGAGGAAGTTTTAAGCAGACATTCACATAATAGGCCGTGCAGACATGCAGACTGCTGACCAGGCACAACGTGCTGGCAGGCGGGACTGGGAGCCGGAGGAAACTGGCATTATTCAAGCAAGGACTGGATGGCGTATTGTGGGGAAAAAAGAGTGGCCTGGGGAAAAGACAGGCTTTGTTCAGACCAATTCATTTTGTTCACTGCACATCCCACTTGCTGAGAGATTCAATGTAATTTTACTAAATACAACATTCACCCTGTTTCCCGTATTTTATTGTTTTATTTAATAAAAGTGAACCTGTTTTGTGATCCTTAGCTACACACACTACTAACCAGGGCCCCCAGTCCTTTTAGAAGATATGGAGTGAATTTAGAATGTCAGATTTCTAAGACTTGATTGTCACCCACAAGACAGAAAAATCCAACTTAGTACTTGAATTTTTAAAAATCCATATAGATCACACGACTACTAAAGAAGAATAAAGATCAAAAACACTAATGTAATATGTAAAGGGCAGCAGGGAAAACCAGTGTGTTTCAGGCCAGCAAATGATGAATGTGGAACAGAGAGGCATGAACTAAAAGAGGTTGGACAAAAAAATTTTCTTAGAAATCAATGATTAGACAACTAGGGCAAGATTTATCAAAAGTATAAAAAGTGTGGCAAATGGTTCAGCTTTTCCATTTTTAAAAATGAAGATGATTCGTTTCATTTATATAGATTCATATTTTAAAAACTAGAATCATTCTTATACAATTTTTTTTGTACTGATGCCATGATTTAATTACATGTTGATATACGTAGTTTATAAAATGATGATGCCAATGAAGAAATGTCTAATTTATATAAGAGAACATAATTTTCTTATTTTTTCTCAAAGTTAAAAGGAAGTTTAGTTCTCTTTTAAATAAAAGGACTTTCCAGTTAATTTTGTCAAGTGAAAAAATATGTATATTCAATAGAAAGAGCCTGGTTCCACTTAACCAAAATCAAATAAATATACATATATATTCAAATTGCTTTAAGGCCTATGAACTCTCATTTTCCTATTCCTTGTAAACCCTACAAGATTTACTTCATCTTTCCTACCAACCCCCTGTACTAAACAAGCCATCGTGGGTCTCACTGCAGTTAGGTTCACACGGACGGAGGCGATGTCTGAGTCCTAGGTAGGAGTAGGAGGTGTTGCTCTCAGTGGTGCTGATTCCTGCAGCATAAAAAGGATGTGGCCCAGTAAATGGAAGGGCAAAGGAGAATGAAATTTTTAATAGCTTTGTTCTCTTCGTGCTTTGTCTGAAAGAATCACTGTTGCACTTGACATTTGTTGCCATTTTGCTTTTTCATTTTGAACGTGGAGCCAGACTGTGTCTCTGTGTTGAGGGGAGGAGAAGGGATGACCTCGAAAATGTCAGAATTATTACTAATGGCAGCCTTTAAGCTTGGATAGGTGGGCAGCAGTGTTTTGTCAATCTGCTTAAATGCTGACTGCAGGGTAGGGACCCAAAACAATAATGAGAAGCTATTTAAAATTTGGAAGAGGCAAAATACATGATATGAAAGATGTGGCTTCTTTTGAAGCACTGGGGGTGTGGTAGCAGCAGATGCCCTAAGGAATAAGGACAGCATCTAGGCAGACCTGAATGTAATCTCCCCTCTGCCTCTTCCTGCTTGTGACCTGGGGCAGAGTCCACAGTCCCGCTGAGTTTCACCTTTCTCATCTGTAAAATGAAATCATATCACCCACCTCTTGGGGCTGTTGAGAAGATTAATGAGATTGTGTATGCAAAGTGCCAGGTTCCATAGATGCCAGTTTGCCTTTTCTTCCCTTGCTTCAATTTTATTTTAACTTTGCAAATAATTTACACTAACAGGTGATCAAGAACTAGACCAAAGGCCCCTTGTGAGAGACTGGCCCAGCCCCACAGACCTCTCAGAGAGAGTCTCTAGTTCATGGCTAAGGGCTTGCTTCTCCTTCTTCCTGCCTAATAAGTTCCTAGTAAGATCCTGGAGAAGCTTGACCGGGTACTGGGATAGTCAGTGGTACTTGTCCATGTTTTCTTGTCCGTGGATTTGAAGTCAGCAGTGTGCAATGGGATGCTGTCTGATAAATTTCTCTATCTAATGCAGTATGTTCTGAGCCCAACTGCTTGACTTCAGTTGTAAGTAGTGACATGTCTGAGATGGCATGTTCTCGTTCATGGCTCACAGCCAAGAGTTAGATCCTAGACATCAATGTAGATACTTTTACTCAGAAAAACTTTCCTCTATAAGGTCACGGAAGCTGTCCTGGAACTAGGCCTCATTTCAGGACAGGCAAAAGGCCTTATGCTGAATGCTTACTCAAGGCCCTACACAGGCAAGGCAAATAGACTTGCCAGGCACGACAACTAGTCTACTGGTAGTGACTGCCTAGATAGCTATGTGTAAAAGAATTCCTAGTCCCTTCTGGGAAGAGGAATATACCTGTGCCTTAATCAGTGATGATGGCTTCTGTGGGCACTAGGGAGAGTTATTGGGACACATGACAGAGTCAGAAAATGTATTCTCTGGGAATCCTCAAAGCTCTGCTTTTGTTCAATAAGGACATTGGCCATTACTCAAGAGCTAGCCTTATCCACACACATAGAGCATGGTGCCACGATTGAGTAATTCCTGGAACTGGGTGGCAACACCATGAGCCCAATATCCAAAGACAACCCCAATCTCTGGTCAATACCACAAGAGGTTCCAGACCCACTGATAATTTTGCATGTCACTAGCAATATACGTCCTTGGACATCACCTAGTCCCTCACAACCTTGATTCCGAGGATTCAGGGGCTCTCCCACCATCACCTGAAGTCACTGAAAGCCAAGGCCAACTCTGGTACTTTCACGTCACTCTGACAGCCACCCTCAGGTAGGCACACACTAGAGTACCAGAGAAAACAAAATGAACTGTTCATGATGCAGTAATCCCAGGACTTTGAAATATATTTAGACTATTTAAGCCAAAAGCCCACCTGTCTTCTCCCTCTCTGCCTGAGCTGCTGATCTTCTGCCAGGTACAGATATTCATGATCAGTCAGGCATCCCGTGGAGAATTTAATGAAAGGCATCTACAGAAGGGCCCATCTGCCCATCTATTTTCTCTCCTCCTTGTCAAGAGAAGAAGCAAGAATGCACATCTGTGCAATGAGCACCAGGTGTTAAATAAAATCATTATCCAAAACCAATACCTTCCCACTGACTCCAGCCTTGCAGTGTTAGCACAGGTGAATACAGTTTATACCAAACAAGGATTGATGAAAACACACAAGTGGTCAGAATCATGAAAAAAGATGAAACACTCTATTATTATGGCAATTTTGAGTACACATTAAGTTCCATCAGACTTTTCTGATCATGATTCTATTGGGCTATTACATAATCTGAATATTAAGTGACATGTTTATTCTTTTTCTCATGACTCATCCAAAGCTGTGCAGTACTAGCCCCACTATGAAAACACCGCCTTGATACTCATGTCAGGGAGTAGGCGGTTGACTTTGTCTTGGTAGGATCTTGGGACACAGAGGTCTGTGTTCTTTGAACAGTATAGCTCTGTATTAGAAGCATCCACAGTTCTCCACTTGGCCCATCTCTTTCTAACTATAATTTTCATATATTTTTAATTTCAGAACTCCATGTCCTTTTTTTTTAATCAAATGAAATTTCACCAAGAATCCTTTATTAGTTTCGTAGGGGTGCCATAACAAAGTACCACAAATTGGGTGGCTGAAACAACAGAAATTTCTTGTCTAACAGTTCTTGAGGCTGGAAGTCTGAGATCGAGGTGTTGGCAGAGCTGATTCCTCCCAAGGGCTGAGGGAGAAATTGTTCCATGCCTTTCTCCAGCGTCTGGTTGCTGGCCAGTTAACTTTTGATGGGGACAATCATGCTGGCTTGGGGCATACCCTAATGATCTCACTTCAATTTGATATTCTGCAGAGACTCTATTTCCTAATAAGGTCACATTCACAGGCACTGGGGATTAGGACTTCAATATCTTTGGGGGAGACACATTTTAACCCATAACGAATCCCAATTATAAAGCATAAAAGTGAAGCTGCTTCCCTTGAAGTGGGATAGGAGGCCAAAAGCCCTCTCTGCTTTCATTCTGCCTTTCTCTCTCTTTCATTCCTGTCCCTTTCTCTCTCTTGACGTTTCTCTAAAACATCCTGAGCTGCAAAAAACACAGTTTTAAAAATTACTGCTCCGACAAAAGTGGTATGCAACAATCATTTTAACAATTGTCAGAGGTCTAGCAAGACTTAAGCCTTGCATTTACCAATCTAATATTAACTCTCGTTAATATTAATACTAATGAGAGTTAATATTAATAAGGTTGCTTAAGCAGCCTCGCCCCGTGACTGGCCTTCATTGCAGAGGGCAGTTCCCATGAGGAGGCGTGAGGAGGCATGGGAAGGCTGTCGAGCCCCCACGGAGGATCGTAATGAAACTATCTCTGAAGATCATCGTGGAATCTAACTGCATTGCTTGGGAGAATGAGCTGTTTTCCATCAGACCCTCACCATCAACTCATAAAGTGCTGGTGACACTTTCTAGTGGGAGCCAAACCTCTCATTAGCCATTAGCACAAACCAGCAGAGCCTCAAGGACATGCACAAGTCAGCCAAGAACAGATTTATCTCCTGGCCCTCTTCTTCCCTCTAACTGCCAGGTCTGGTAACTTCCCAAATTACAGAGCCAGAAAGCCAATTCCAAAATCCTTGCATTTTAATTTCTGAAGGTCCCCAGCTACTCAACTGTCTGCTATACACACAGAATTTGTCCATTTTGCAGCCCTGGCCAGACTGTATATTGTTCACCTTGGAGCAGGAAAAGCAGGTGGGGAGCACCTGCCAGCCCCAGAAGGGCACCCATTATCAGGGAGGCCCCCACACTCCCAACCTCCCCCTCCTCCACAGTCACAGCCTGTGTCTTCATTGCTCTTCAGGCACACTGGCTTCTATCAGATTCTTCATGACAGCACTGGGGAAACATCCTCATTTTGTGACTACTGAGAAATCAATATCCATGCCACTGAGAAAGAGGATAGACCAGAAGGACTCTTCTGCCCGAATCCCAGAACACAATCACAAATACCTTTTCCAAACCCTTTGTAATCCATCCCAATTATATTAGCAGATAAACTGAATGTCCCATAAGTTCTGCTCTAATGGAATATATGTGTTCCTAGAAATCATGCAATAAAAACCTCAGAGTTTATGGGAAAAATGGGTCAGGGAAACAACACCCAAAAACTTCATCAGTAACATGTAAAAAAAAAAAAAAAAAGGAAGCTATTAAAAGTGGTATCACAGTTTTACACATATCAGGTGGTTAAGAAATACACATATACTACAATAAATACTGTATTTTACCTTGAAAAAGACCTGCAGTTCGCTTGTAGAAGTACACAATAGAAGGGCTACAGCTTGCGAGTTACTGTGAAGAGGTGGAAGAAAAGTCTGAAATTTGATGGAAAATTGTAACTCCAGGTGTGGATGGGTGTGGTTCATAGCACATGTGGTTAACTGAGGTAGCTGGTCGATGTTTGAGATGTGTACATGGGTGCATTTTGTGCATTCTTACACAGCCTAGTCCAGCCTGGTGCAGTTTTCTGCATTCACCTATTATTTCTCATGGTCTAAAGCATGCACAAGTAAATGTGAAATTGGCATTATGTTCAAATTGTTCCGTAATAGTTTCCTAAATGTTCTGTTCAGATTGTTTCAATCATACTGGGACAAATTCAATCATATTGGGACAAATTCACATTTTCAAAGCAAGCATTCTAGCAGAACTGACTGTACTTGGGAACATACCTTCAAAAATGCTTTCAAATGCCATAGCCAGAAAAAATCACATCAGCGTCTTCATGCACCCCCATCTTTACCCCTAGATGGCCCTTGTCACAATAATCTTCAATTTCATTCTTACTGCTTTTCAGTTCCCACAGTCTTCTGCCTCTATACCCTTCTAAGGCCATGGAGCAAACACATCCGGGAGATGCCAACTGAACAACAGTAAACTCTAGGCAAGTCCTTGAGACTGAAAACTGGATTTGGTTGTCCATTTTGTACATACATTTAAATAGCTGGCTACAAAGCTGGTAGGAGGACAACTTCATCAAACTTCTGGGGAGTCTCAAAAATTCTCTGTCCCAGGCATAGAAAATCCAGCTCTCATGCAACATCATGGCTCCCCTCACACTGCCTTTTTCTTCTTTTGTGGCACTAAATTGCATATGAAGTGTCCCACTCAACATTTTAATCCATATAAGCAACACAGAGAAAGCAGATTATTTGGGGCTCTAAGGAACAGAAGAGATTGTCAAGTTATTCACTGGGAGGCCCAAATTTGTTCATGCACAATGCTAGACACAGCCGTAGACACAAAGGCCTCCTGAAAGAATGAGAGTACAGCCCTGGGATTGGGGAACCAGATGAACTATAACAGATCCTAGGGTAGAATTCACTGGGTCAGTCATTGGGCTGCGTCTAAAGAAAAGAAACTTGTTTCATATCCTTTTCTCAAAGCTCTGTGGGATGTGTTCCTTGGGCTTCAGCGTCCTTGTATCTTGATCTTCTCTTCCTTCCCTGCAACAAAGCTAATACTCCAGCTTCTTCTTTGCTGGACCTCTGTACTCTCCTGTGGCTCCCGACAATGTAGAATGTACCTTTCTGCTCAGCCTCGCCAGGAACCATAACAGGCCCCACCTCCCCTCACCCTTATCATACCTTGTTGACGTTGTCAAAGCTCCAATTTCACAAGTAGTCTGCTGAGAATCCAGTTCCTTTTGTCTCACTATTAATTCAAATCCCTTTCTCTTCTACTCCACCCTAAACAGCATTTGCCAAGGTAAACCAACAGGAAGATCACAGAAAGGGGCTTTTCTCTTGGTCATGATCCCACAGGGAGTTCTCTTTCTCAGTCTGCATCATTTTCAAAATATTGTGAGAATTCATAGTATTATTTGAACAGAGTCAACTTAGTCACTTCCTTGTAAAAGAAATGATATATTCATTCCTTCCAAATAGAATAGCTATACTGCTATCTTGGAATTTCTGATTATATTGGGATATTAGCACATTTGTTTCAATTAACTATAGTTTTATTAGTAGTTTGGCATTTAATTAATGTTTGCTAGTATGAATGATTTGGGGATTAAACCATGGGCAGTTTTGAATCAGCAGCTTAATGTACATATTCTAAAATAACTTTAATGAATGAACTCATAAAGAAAGCAGGTTCATCTTAATGTATATGAAATAGCTGACATGGAAATTCCCTTCATTTATTCTTTAGTGTCACTTGTGAAGCAAATTGACTCTCCTGATACCCATATGGTGCATTTAGGGCTCCAATTGTTTCCTTGCATTATTAAGCTGTGCTTGTCCTAACTAAATTTCTACATTCACCATGTTGTATTTACAACAATCTGTTTGATCAGAAGATCAGTTTGGCTATGGAGACTGATTGCCAAAAAGTGCATTTACCATCGGGAATCCAATTACAAAAACAAAAATTAATAAACCCAGACAGCTGTCCCTCTGCATTGTAAGGCAGTAAAACTATGATTTGGCTTCTCATTTATATGGCAGATCCAATGCATCATGTAAAACATAGTTAATTGGTAGAAGAAATCTCCCAAGTAGGTGGCAGGATGCAAAGCAGTCCAGTTCTAAAAAAAGGTAGTAATTTGCAACAAAAGGAAAAGAATATAATATGGAATCAATAACCAATGAGTGGTATCATAGTAATATCACATAGCAAATCATGATTCTTTGTAGGGAAGACAAAGCAAAAATTAAAATACTTTAAATTTAAAATTAAAGAAATTAAAGAAAACTAGTTTATTAAAGAGAAGATCATAAAATTCAAGAACATCAATTTTAAACATTAAATATATAGGACATAATGTTTACATTTTTAAATGATTTCTATTTAACATTTATTTTAATATTCCAGTCTTCCAACCTTCATACAAAAGGGTACTGAAAATCATGAAAAATTCTCAGTTCTAAATAAAATACATTCAATATATTGAAACCCCGAAATAAAGGGTGAAATTGAAAAATAATTTAAAACATTTTCAATGTCAAAAGAAGGGAAATATTTAACATTTATTTTAATATCTGAGTTTTCCTTCCTTCATACAAAAGGGTACTGAAAATCATGAAAAATTCTCAGTTCTAAATAAAATACATTCAAGAGTTTTTAAAGGTCACTGAAAATCATTTTGGAATTAGAGAAAATAATATTGAGTGATTTATAACTTCTAGGAGAGATAGGATACAAGTCAATGACTTGAAGAAATGGAAAGAATAAAGACTCATGAAATAACACAGAGACTGAAAAAATGAGAGTATTCCACAGAGAAGTTAGATAATACAAGGGCAGCTTTGGGGGCTCAGATCAAGAGGAAAGGCTATAGTTGGTTTTGGGGGTTATTTTTGCATAAATTCTAAAAGCAGCTTAAAAATGGTTTACTTTTCCATCCTGCAACGCAAGAGTGATGAAACCCAGGTTTAAGTGTCTGTGTGTGTATACCTATGTGCATGTGAGTGCATTATCTAGGTGTGTGATCACATGTGTACATGCAAGTATTTGCCTCTGTGTATATGTGCTTACTTATGTGTGTAAAAGACTCTAGACACTTCAATCTTCTGGGTCATGCATCTCTGAAGTTAAGGAAAAGGTAAAGAAAAAGTAATTACAACGCCTCTATTTTTTTTTTATTCACACCTCAATGGTTAAAAACACGACCTTTAGAGTCACACACATCTGGGTTGACATTCTGATGTGTCACTTTCACACTGTGTCACATCAGGCAATTTAGTCCTCCCGTGGCTCAATTTCTTATTTACAAAGTGAAAACAGTAGTAGCTTCTTCATAAGATTGTTTTACGGATTGAATGAAATCAAGCCCTAAACATAGCACCTAGCACAAAGTTACAATCAATACATGGTAGTCACTGTAATCATTATTTGTATTGATAAATGTACCAGAAACTAAATCAAAATAAGACACAATAGAAAGTCCAGCAAGAAAATAGGAGATAGGAGGAGAGAACTGAGAACTGACTGACCAATGTCTGCGCTAGCCAAAAGAGTTATGCAAAGGCAACCTATAGCCTGCATTAATGTAGACCCTACTCCCCTGATTGCTCTTTTCTCAGCAAGCCTCTGACCACACAGTCAACTCAGGAAGGAAACTCTCAGAGGACAGAAATAGTGAGGTTCCAAAATAAATTTCATACTAAAGCACACTACCCACTAGCAATAAATGTTAGTTGATGATGATGAATCCAATTGATTAGAGTTTAATTTATATACTTAAAGCAGCACATTACATACTTTTCATAACCACCCTTTATTAGCAGTCTAAAAACATAGAATAAAAAGCTTCTCTTTGATTGAGCCACGTCCCAAAATGAAATAGATCACTTGGTTGTATATGTGTATTTACACCAAAAATATATAATGTATTCACAAACACGTGTGTAGAGAAATGTAGCACATCCAGCGGTGGAAGAATAAGTGGCTTTAAAACATATCAGCAAACCAGCAAGTAAATCATTGCGCTGACAAGAAGCCTTGTTCACCATTCCCATGTCATTCTGCAAAGAATATACCGCATCTGACTAGAATGCGTTAAGAGACCAGGGTGTCTGAGTTTGAAAAACATCTTTAAAGGAAAAGGAAGAGAAGTGTGACTGGTGGGAAAGGAAGCAGATGTTCTCACTAGAATAAAAAGCCAAATTATGAACACTTGAGCTTTACAGCAGCTTTAAATAACCCTCTGTGGTGCAGCATAAGATCTTTAAACTTTAATGAAAGCAAAAATCATTTTATCTTACCAATGGTAAAGAATTTTTTCCATGTTTCCTTTTTCTTTATTCTTGGTTCATTTTCATTTTTTTTCCTCCTATGACCTGGTGTTTGCTTCTATGACAAGCTGGGACTACACTAGCAAGGGGAAGTGGACCAAGGAGGCATTTATCTGAACAATTCAGGCAGAAACAATTTACACCTGAAGGATCAAGAAGTTTTAGACAAAAGAAGGATTTTGCTGGGATTAACCCCCAACCTGGTTTGGCTTCACACATAAAATACTGATGATATCACAGTGCGGTCACTTTGATTCCTCTAGTGTACTGAGTCTGACCTGTGCTTCGTGATAATGCTAGTATTATCATGTATGTGAATGCTTACTTCTGAACACCATTCCTCAACTCTCATATTGCATGTGTTCAACATTTATAAGCCCCGATAAGCTCAGTTTCTAAATACTTGAGTGTTGACTAGAGGACTGCCACTGGGTGTCTACCTTAGGATAACATCATGTATTTGTATAGCATTTCCGTAACCTGCTAATAGACTTCAAGTGATGGATCTACAACTGGACTTCTGAATTAGCGTTCAGGCCTTTCTCGCTGTTGCTCACAGTGGAGACAAGGAAGGAAAGGAAAATTTTTTTTTTTTTTTTTGAGACAGAGTCTCACTGTGTTGCCCGGGCTAGAGTGCCGTGGCGTCAGCCTGGCTCACAGCAACCTCAAACTCCTGGGCTCAAGCGATCCTCCTGCCTCAGCCTCCCAAGTAGCTGGGACTACAGGCATGCGCCACCATGCCCGGCTAATTTTTTCTATATGTTTTTAGTTGTCCGATTAATTTCTTTCTATTTTTTTTAGTAGAGACAGGGTCTCGCTCTTGCTCAGGCTGGTCTCGAACTCCCGAGCTCAAACAATCGGCCCGCCTCGGCCTCCCAGAGTGCTAGGATTACAGGCGTGAGCCACTGCGCCCGGCCTGAAAGGAAATTTTTTGAAGCATTAGAACTTTTCTCCTTACCCCCGTAGTTTTCTTCAGACACTATTGATGGGAACGGAGCAAGTGAAAGAATTGAACGAAGGCAAGAGAATTGTAAACCTGATAGTGGAAGCTAGTAGAATAGGAAAGTGGCATGTGCCTTTGTAGGCAAGTCCTCCGAAATAACCTTGGCTAAGAATGCTATGGAAGAGAGATGCCTATTCCAAACAGAACACATTTATAACTTTTTATAAAAATATTTTTCAGATGAAATGCTGGAGAGAAATAAAATTATTGTTGGTGGTGTTTTTGCAATAAGCAAATTAATTTAGAGGAAAGATTAATATTAATAATAGTTAACCTGAGAAATAAACTCAGTAGACTCCATCTAGGGAATTGAAATCAAACAGAATTCTTTGAACTTAAAAGGTGTAAAAGGACAAGTAGAAAAGTATTTTGAGATAAAAAGGTAAGAAAACAATGCAAAATTTAAATAGGATTTCTAAAAGAAATAGATATTCATTTGAGATGGAAAAGAGTGGAGCCATCTACTCTTACTGTTTGACTCCCGAAAAGTGGCTTAGAGGAAAGGTTTACTTTTGAATTTCTCTTCTTTAGCCTAACAAAAATCACACTGGGAAAAATAAAGTCAAAGACTTTTTTACCAACTATATTGAGGTAAAATTTATGAATAAAAATGATACATACTCAAGTTGTGCAATGTGATCTTTTGGTATCCATACACATTGTGAAATGATTGCCGTAATTAAGCTAATTGCACATCCGTCACCTCACCGTTACCATTTTTGTGTGTGTATGAGAACACTTAAGATCTACTCTCTTAGCAAATTTCAAGTATACATTATTATTAACTGCAGTCACCATGCTGTGCATTAGGGCTCCAGAACTTATTCATCCTATAACTGCAAGTTTGTGCCCTTTGGCCAACATCTCCCCATTTCCCCCACTTCTTTCCCAACCCCTGGTAACCTCCCTTCTATTCTCCATTTCTGTAAGTTCACCTTTTTTAGATTTCATGTCCTAAGTGAGCTCATGTAGTATTTGTCTTTCTGTGTCTGGCTTATATCAGACAGCTTATATCATTTGGCTTAATGTCCTCAGGGTTTATCCCTGTCGTCTCAAATGGCAGGATCTTCTTATTTTTTAAGGTTGAATAGTAGTATTCCATGGTGTCCATAGCCACATTTCCTTTATCCATTCATCCGTTGATGGACTCTTACATCGTTTCCGTATCTTGGCTATTGTGAATAATGCTGCAATGAACGTGGCGGTACAGATATCTCTTTGAAACAGTGATTTTCTTTCCTATTGTTTTTAAAAAGTTTCTTCACAGAGAATTGTTCTGGGACAGCCCTCTGCTCTGGAATGTTTTCACACACTAGAGACAACAGAAGACTCACTTGCCCCTGATGGTGTGGTATTTATTAATACTTTCACTCTTTGGAGCAGTGGCCAGGCAGAGCCTGGCAGGCAAGCAGAGCGAGGTGAGGAAAATGCTACTCGCCAGACACCACTGTGAAAGGAAAGGCTGGGGCTGGGGCAACAGCTGGAGTCAGGGCCTGGGATGCCCTTCCCAGGGGCCAAGCCCAAGGGAGATTTTGGCAGGAGAGGAGCTTGGGCTTTGCGGGGGGAGCAGGGCGTGGAAGAGCTGAAGGTGATGGCAGGTACTTACGGAATCCCTCTGTGTGACTTATCATGTCTGCAGTAAATTACCATTCTTACCAGTTTCCTTGTGGAAAATAATAAGGAATCAGAAATCTGTACCAATCTAGAACACTTCAGCTGTGCTTTATCCAGGAGACAAATTAATTTAGAAGAGAAATTAATAATATTCAACTTTAGAAAAATATAAATAGAATCCATGTAGGGATATAAAATACGGTCATGCATCACATAACAACGTTTCAGTTAATGACAAGCCACATACACAATGGTGGTCCCATAAGATTATAATACTGCATTTTTATTGTCTCTTTTCTATGTTGGATATGTTTAGATACACAAATACCATTGTGTTACAGTTGCACACAGTATTCAGTACAGTAACATGCCGTACAGGTTTGTAGTCTAGGAGCAATAGGTTTGTCCCATAAAGTCTGGGTGTGTAGTAGGCTATAGCATCTAGGTTTGTGTAAGTGCATTTCATGATGTTCCCACAATGACAAAATCCCCTAATGACGCATTTCTAAGATTATCATCGTCGTTAAGCGATGTATGACTGTAGAGCAAATTTGTACCTGCAAACACAGGACAGAGAACTCTGCAGGTGAGCTGTAGGGCAAGGAGTTTGCTGAAGTTTTGGGGAGAACTTAGGGCTTGCATCAGTTTTGAGCCAAGTGTCCTAAACCTCTGAGAGGCAAGGAGACCCGGTGACGTCTGAGGTATCTAAAGCCCATGCACAACAGCACCGTAGAGCTAAAACTGCAAACGCAGGAGCATCCAAGTGGACTCTCACTGCTCCGAGCGTTAGGAACTAGCCTGATAGTGACTTTTGAGCATTGCAGTTCCAGTGTGTGTTTTTGTTTTTTGAATGGGTAAGAAAGGCATAACCTTGCCAAGTATTGTGGGCAGAGCGAGTATTTCTCAGAGGGCAAGGAGTGAATACCATGAGCCCACATGGTCTCCTTCTCAAGAGAGAGTGACGGCTGAGCTGTACAATGTCCAAGGGGCCAGTTAGGATGAGCCAAACTGAAAGTTACAGGCCACGCTTTCTCAACCGTATAGTGTAAGCAAGAGAAGGTGCTAGCCTCCCCAGTGTTGCACTGTGTGGGTGGTACCACTGCCAAGGGATCCCTCGATCAAAGGCTCCTGCTATTCTGTGGACCTGGGGAGGAAGAGGAAAGGACTGGGAGTGAAAAAGTACTAAGTACTGAGTCAGAGTGAAGAGAAATGTCTTCAAGACCTCCTCCCACCACCATAAGGTGGTCTCAGCAGATGCACCCAAGGATAAGGGCAGACCAGTTAGGAAGCCCCAGAATGAAGGCACCTGAGGTAGGAGTGCAGACTCACGTAAGACCACAGCCGGTTGCAGCTGGGAGTCAGAGGCTGAGTCCGTGACTGCAACTCCCTTTGGAGATGGGACTCTCTGGCTGTGCCTTAGGCCCGGGGTGGGAGGGCAGTCGGTCTGCGGGAAGACTGCCGGGTAAAAACCTGGAATCTCCTGTGATTGCACATGAAAAGTCACACATAGGCTTTTGGCCTGGAGTCAGGCTCCTCACTCTCCCGGTAAAATTTTTAATGCTAAAATTATAAGTTATTTAGTCCCACACAAATCTGATATTGTTATATTCACAGCACAGTATCCTTCATTTTCCTAATGAATAAATGGAAGAAGTCTTATTTTTCTTTGAAATGGTTGTATCGACGTAAAGAAAGTTACAAAGAGATCAAATACGGAACTTTGTATTTTAGCCAACCGTCAGGTATACATGCCATAATTTGTTTTGTTTCAACCTTCTCATTTTTTTGTGGTGTTTTAGAGTAACAAATGTACCACTCTGATGCAGGATTTTTTTTTTAATTAATAAGCTTCATTTTTTAGAGAAGTTTCAGGTTTGCGGTAAAATTTAGTGCAAAGTGCAGAGTTCCCATAAGCCCCCTGGTGTGGGATACTGATAGTGGGATAGGCTGTGCATATGTGGGGGCAGGGGGTATACGGGAAGTCTGCCATCGCTGAGGGAAGACAGGGTAGCAATCCAAGCCACCAGAAGCCGGCCTCTACTGAGAGGAATCTGCCCCCTGTGGAGGCAAGTCTGTAGCACAGCTGATAAAATCAAGATGAAAATTTCAAAATTTTTCAAAATGAAAGATAGCAGTGGGACAACTTATCAAAACCTCTGGGATACAGTAAAAGCAGTGCTTTTTTGAAATTATAAAAACCATGTATTACAAACCCACAGCCAACATCACACTGAATGGGGAAAAGTTGAAAGCTTCCCCCCTAAGAACTGGAACAAGAGAAGGATGCCCACTCTCACCACTTCTATTCAACGTGGTGCTGAAATTCCTAGCCAGAGCAGTCAGGCAAGAGAAAAAAATAAAGGGAATCCAAATGTGAAAAGAGGAAAACAAATTATCTTTGTTTGCTGATGATATTATCATCAAGGATAATTTCACATGGTACAAAAGTCTAGGTTGGTGATTTTTTTCCTCTCTCTCAACACTTTAAATATTTCACTCCATTCTCTTCTTGTTTGCGTGGTTTCTGAGAAGTCAGTTGTAATTCTTATATTTCTCCTCTGTAGGTAAAGTGTTTCTCCCCCCTCTGTCTTCTTTCAGAATTTTTTCTTTATCTTTGATTTTCTGTGCTTTGAATATGATAGGCTTAGCTGTATTTTCTTTCCTTTTTTTTTTTTTTTTTTTCTTTTCCCTCATCCCTTCCTTCCTTCTTTCCTTTTTCTTTCTTATTTTTCCTTTCCCACAACCCCCACGCTTCTTGAATCTGTAGATTGGTGTCTGATATTAATTTGAGAAAATCCTGTCATTATTGCTTCAAGAATTTCTTCTTTTTCTTTCTCTCTTTCTTCTTCTAGTCTTCTAATTAACCATATGTTACATGTTTTGTAACTGCCCCACAGTTGTTGGATTATCTGTTTTTTTCAATATTTTTTCTTTGTTTTTTCATTTTGGAATTTTCTATTTATGTACTCCCAAGATCAAAGATTTTTTCCTCAGTGTCTACTAATAAGCCCATCAAAAATATTCTTTATTTCTTTTATATTTTTGATCTCTGGCACTTCTCTGTTATTCTTTCTTAGAATTTCCATCTCTCTGCTTACATTGTCCATCTGTTTTTGCATGATGTATGCTTTATCCATTAGACTTTAGCATAGTAGTCACAGTTGTTTTAAATTCGCATTTTAACAATGCCAACATTTCCGTCATTTCTGAGTCTGGTTCTGATGCCTGTTATGTCTCTTCAAACTGTGTTTTTACTTTTAGTATGCCTTGTAATTGTGTTTTGATAGCTGGAAATAATACTGGGAATAAGGAACCATGATAAACATGCCTTTAATCACGTGGTGGTGAGGTGTGGGGGGAGGTAAAGCATCTTTTAGCCCTGTAATTAGGTCTTGGTTTTGTGAGCCGCTGAACTGTGAACTTTACAAGTCCTTCTCAGTTTTCTCCTTCCCCCTTAAATGGGAAAAGATTGTTAGAGCATGCTGGAGTTGGGTATTTTCCTTCCCCGAGTCATTAGGCTCTAATCCAATCCCAGTAGATTCAGACAATCCTGTTATTTAAAAAAAAAAAAAAAATCACACTAGTTTAGGCTTTGGTAAAAAGGTTTCTCTTGAGGGCAGGGCTTATTAAGAATGGAATGCTCTGGCATATTTCAGAGTGGTTCCTTTTCCCCTCCGCCTGCTCCAGTATTCACTATGAGAACCTGGTGGAACTCCTGGAGGTAAAACTCACAAAAGTGTGGGGCCCCTTGGTGACTGGGTCCCTTTTTTTAAACTTTCAGACTGTCCACTGTGAGCCTCCAACAGTTCATTAATTATGGTGCATTGTCTCCTACCCCAGTACTGGTTCCTGCACAGGTTTCTGCTCTATTAAGTTGTGATTTCCTGTATCTACCTTCCTGTCTCTCTGATTTTGGGAGCAGTGGTTTCCCTGCTACCTTACTTCTCTAAAGTATCTAAGAATGGTTGTTAATTTTCCAGTCTTTCTAGTTTTTTATTGTTATAGGATGGAGCAACGACTTCCAAGCTCTTTATATGCCATACCAGAAACTTAACCTTTAAAAAGAAAGGAAAAAAAGCTAACTTCAGGCATCTTCAAAAGTAAATATCTTTTGTAATTTAGTTTTTGATATCATTTTCAAATCTTCCTAATTAAGTTTATCTGAAGTTCTGTATCAGTTCGTTCATATAGCAATTTTTAATGATTTGTAACATGGACATACTTCTTAGCTCATATCAGTCTTTCTTACTTGTAGAGAAATGAGTTATGTATTGATATGGTGTTCTGTATTCAACAAGAAAGTTTTTAATAAGCCTTTCTTACCTTTTGTTACACTCATTTGAGGGTGTTCCAAAAATTTATATTCAACCTTTTAGCATCAGTTTCTTAGACAAATGCTATATGCAAGCAATGGACTAGGCAAAAGTTACAATGAAAAATAAGATAAACTGCACAATAAAAATTTTAAATCCTGTTGAACATCAGAAGAGGTCTTTCAGAAGACCACTAATATAATGTAATATATGATTGGTGATAACCTAAGGATGAAAATAGTAAATCCTTTGGTTCCACCAAGAAGGAAATCATCACTTCCCATTGATAAAATCTAACCATTATTGAGCACTTTATATGACACTTCTGTATAAATATATTTTTAATGATTAAAAAGTCCCCAAGGAAATGATAGAATTTTTCTGGTTCTTGAAAATCGAGAAGAAAAATAATAAGGTAATGTTTCATTTAGAAATGTAGAATAGAAATTTCAGAGAAGATCAAGGTGGGCTCAGGAAGCCTACATGGCAGAACACTTGGGATTGACCTTGAACAATGGCCAGGATTCAGAGGAAGGAACTTGGTGAGCAAAGGTCTAAGATGAATGTGGCAGAACATTTAATCAGGTTTGGGTTTGGAAAGAAACAAAATTCATCTTATCAATATTTCTAGTTTCGGCCAGGTGGAGTGGCTCGTGTCTGTAATCCCAGCATTTTGGGAGGTCAAGGTGGGAGGATAGCTTGAAACCAAGAGTTTAAAAGCAGGCTGGGCAACATAGCAAGACCCTGTCACTGCAAAAATTTTAAAATTAGCTGGGCAGGGTGGTGCGAGCCTATAGTCCAAGCTACCTGAGAGGCTGAGGTGGGACGATGGCTTGAACCCAGAAGTTCAAGGTTGCAGTGAGCTATGATCATACCACTACACTCCGGCCTGGATGATAAAGCAAGACTCTGTCTGTAAATATATATATATATATTTCTAGTTTCATGTTGAGAAACCACAATGCAGTGGCATAATAAAAACTAAAGTTTCTTTCAACAAGATTTTGGTTGGTTTTAAGACAGAGAAAACATAGTTTAAAAAGCTATATATTTACCTTCCCAATTAAAGCATGGTGTGTAGAAAGGATTGCAAGGATAATTTATTTCAAACATGTTCTTCAGTTGAATAGGTCTTCAGATTTGCTGACAGTTCTAGCTGTTGGAATCCACATTACCCTTCTTGAATCAATTGATCTAAAGAGGCATTAAAATGTTTTGATAAGCTCCCTTGGAAAAACAGCAGGCCAACATTTACTAAGCTTTTAAAAATACTGTACTTTGAAGGGATTAAAACATTTTTATGATCTGACAGCAAATATGTATACTCATCACCAAATAGATCTTTAGCAAATAAGCACTGATACCTCTGTGTTTGTTTCTAATTTTCCTTGTGTTAGAATCTCAGTGGTCCCCAACCTTTTTGGCACCAGGGACCTGTTTCACGGAAGACAATTTTCACACGGACGTGGGGATGGGGGCATGCGGAGTTCAGGCGGTGATGGAGCGGGGAGGCCCAAGTTTAGCTCCTTTGCAGCCGCTCACCTCCTTTTGTGCGCCCCCCGCCCCCACCCCTTCCTAAGTTTCATGGAAGACAATTTTCCCCCAGATGGGGGGCGGCGGGGTGGGGGAGCTCTACGGCCTGGTTGGCGGCCCTGGGGTTGGGGTTGGCGACTGCAGTGCTAGATAATTCGAACAATGATCAAAGTAAGTACCTTCCTCATTCAAGCCGCACTGCCTGCATGCAGGATGCAGATAAAAACTTTCTATTCAGACTAGTTCTTCCTTTCAACCAATTTATATTTCATGAAGCTGTTTTCTAATTTATTGCAAGGTAGTCTCTCTGCCCACAATCAAAGGGCTTCATTTCTTTCTGTGCCCCTTATACAATAGTATCAAAAGAGCGCCAAGTATGAAAGATATGCAAACACAAAGAATTATCATTCCAGACTAGTTAGTTGAGTTTTCTTTTGTTCTAATTAGAGCTCCATTAGGTGTCCACGCTGTCAACGGGAACCTGCTTGCAGACTCGCCCACAGAGAGACAGTGTTGGAAGTCCCCTCCCGGCAGGCTGCATACCCAAAACGGCAGTGGTACCACTTTCTTTGGGTGTGGTGTGTGTTGTTCATGCCACTCCTCTCATCACCAAATAAAGTCCTTCCCCACTAACTAATGTGTCATTTACCAAATTTTATTATTCCTTTATGATTGTTAGGTGGCTTTATGCCTTTAATAATTTGTCCTTTGTAGACTCCCAGATGGCTGGGATTTTACTCTTCAGTGTCAATGATGCATCTGAGAGTACCTGAAAAGGAGCAAGGTGGGAGGGCACCATGATGCAGAGCCAAGTGTCACTGGGTGAGGGACAAACGGAGCCAGCTTGATGTCACTATTCACCATTAGAATACTACTCCAAGTGAGCCTTTTGAGCAGAGACAAAATTCCTTTTTTATTTACCAATTCACACGGTAATTTTGCTATTTCTGAATGTAGATTAAAAAAATCCTTCCAAAGCCACTTGATATGGTTTCAGCCTTAAGAATGTGACTTCCTCCCTCTCTCTCCTTCTCCTTCTCTTCATCCCACTCTTCTTCCTCTTTCCCTTCTTCTTCATCCTCCTTCCATCTTCACTCAATAAATACTGGTTGGATGAAATGAGTGGAGAAGGGATGTCAGGAAAGTCCCTGCTGAAAACTGCAAGTCCAGCCAGAAATGGAATAAGGCTTCAACTCTTATTTGCAGCATCAGAACTGGTAGCAGTAGCAAAAATAACAGAAGTAGGGCTGATAAATATGTGTGAGATAGAAGTTACAATAGATCCCTGAGGCCACTGTATTTATTTTTATCAAGGATTAAATGTATTTTAATAGTTCTTTGTTATGCAACCATTTAATTTTCTGAGTAGAAACATCTGTAGATGTCTGAAAGGTCTGAATAGAAACCTTTCAGAATTAGAAAAAATAATAAGCATATATAAAAAGGAAAGGAAACAGCATGGTACTGTAGGTAACATAATTTCATAGTCAGAGCTTGACATAGTCAGGTTAACATTTTAAATGACATTGGCAAAATCTCTTTCTAAATTTGCTTCCATCCTAGTGTTAGATTAACTTCACTTTGCATTAGCACCATGGGGTGCAGGGGCCAAGGCAGACAGTTTTTAAAATATCATCATACTAACCGATGGGAGAAAATGTGTCTTGATCTAATGAAGTGTGAGTAAGATTGATTCTCATACTTTCCAAGCTGTGGTTGTCAGCCCCCCAGTGAAATGCTCAAACCAGATGTTTGAAAATGCAGATACAAATATACTTCCAAAGAAAATAAACAAAACCAGGTTTGTTACTTTGATTCAAGTAATAAAAAAATCAGAAATAAAAAGAAGGAAAATTTAAATATAAAGATTACAAGGAAAAGGTAAAAATCATAGTTGTTTAATTTGATAAAAGTTATTTAGGTTATTATCCATATAGTCTTCTATTAGCTTCTCACAAATAAATAAAAGAAGATAATCTGTCTCCCTCTGGGAATCTGTCATTGATTTGGAAAGGTCAGACATGCAGGAATGAACAAGTTAAAAATGGCAACGAGATTTGTTAAGTACTGATAACTAACTCTGTGGTCATTTCCTGACCTAAAAAATAAAGAAATGGGAAGGCCCTATTACTCAACAGGCTCCATTCAACCTTAAAAGTGTATAGTAGTACAAAAATTTGGTTTAATGACAGGAAAATCAGTTGTGCGATCTCTTCACACAGCTGTAGACAATCCGTACATAGCTCTGTGTACAAAGAGTACATGGTTCTAAATGTGATTGAAGCGACAGACTTTTTCATCGGACAGATATAGATATCTGCACATTTTTGCATAGAAGGTTGTGCTTGGGGCAACTCGCTCACCTCACCTCCCACCCCTGCTTTTACACCCCCAGTTTAAGGCTCTCCCATGCCCACAGGATAAGACTCAAATGGTTCAGAGGCCAAGCAATAGAGTGTGAGAACTCCAGAAACTCGAGACTACTCTGTGTTAAGGAGCAGCAGCTATCAGTTTGAGCTCACTGTTGATAGGGAGAATTTAGGTCCAGTTTTTCCTGTAATTTTTTTTAAGAGAAACTAGAAATTTGAATTTTTATTTGAAATTGTTCCAAGTGACCTTCCAAAATAATATTTTATTTTTGGCAACCATCTTAACATTTGAAGACAACAACATATGAACCAAATGCAATATATCTGTGGGCTGAGGGCTGTGAGCTGGATGTAGACTGAGGACAGGAGTTTTTGACATTTGCTCCAATGAGTGGTGTAGGCTAGAGAAGTCAGGGGTTGCCTGTGGTGCCTACTGGCGGGATGCGTGTGCCCATGCCTACAGACACTCAAGGACAGGGGCAACCGGGAAGGCAGAAAGGGAGGCTGCTATCCACACCGTGGAAAGGCCCATGATCAAAGGATTGCAATGATGGGAAACTATGAAATGGTTGGGCAACAGAGGAGAAATATTTCCTAGCTAGAGAAGACAGAAGAAGGATTTTGCTGTAGAACAGAGCCTTGAAAGGCGAGTGAAGATGTTTGTGTAAGCAGAAGATTCCTGAACAATCTTAATTGTGCATTTTGATCACAGATAAAGATTTGTGCCTCACCAGATATCTGCCACAAAATAACAATACCAGTGAAAACCCAGGACCTCAATTAAATAGATTAACTAATTTGTATCAAGACCCAACAAACAATGACACTTTCAAAACACATTTCTTTCTCAGCCATTTATTCACTTATTATCAATCATAAATATGAATTAAAAATCTTGGAGAGCTGATTACAGTGGCAAAAATGCTAGAGTTTTGATTATTTGTACAGTGATCATGATGTTAAATTCTCCAGGAGGCAAGAGTTGAGCTGAATGTCAATTATGCGTGCTAATGTCCATGCATGTACAGATATCTGATTAAATTCATATAATGCAGCTAGGTTCATTTCATCTTTAATGAAAAGAAAATATCACTCAAAGGATATAAAAGCAGGGATTGAAAATTCAGAAGTATCTTTTTCCTGAACACTCACAGGAACTCAGGGTTTTCACATTACTATTGTTTCTGTTTCTCTTGTTTCTTTTATGTTTTGTTGTTATTGTTTATTTATTATTATTTTAACATTATATTTGTTCGTTGATGTTATCTTCTTGGATTAAAAACTCTAAAGAGAACAGAAGGGCATACTAAAAAATTTAAATTTCCCTCCCAGCCTTTAAACCAGGGTATACCAGTTTCCCTCTCCAGAGCCAAGAGGTGATATCAGTTCTTTGGATAAACTTCCAGAAACATTATGTACACATAGTGTCAGTTAGTCATTGAATTTATCACATAAAAGGATGCCCAAAGAACAGTTATTTAGAAAGTAGAGATTTGTTTTTCTCTCAGTAAGAGGGGTATAGAGACAGGCACACCAGGCCTGTATTGGTCAGAGACTTGACCACTTTTGATCTTTCTTCCTCATTCTTAGGGTGTAGTTTTCAACCTCAAAATCATCTCATGAATACAATGTGGTTGCTAGAGTGAAATCTATCACATCAACATTCCAGGCAAGATGAAACAGTCAGTGAAAGCACTTTCCTGAAAGTCCCATTTGACATCAAATTGTTTAACCCTGTCTCATGCTACAGACTTTAAGCTGGACGCTTTGCAACTCCCAAACATAGAGATTCTGTAGGTAAAGAATAAAGAAAGAATGAATATTGAATAGGCAACTGGCAACCTACGATGTACAAGCCTATATGTATATGTGTTCCCTTCCCTCACAGTTTTTAAACAATCTGTGGCGTACCATACCTAGTCACGTTGCTTTTGACTCTATCCTGCACATTTATTAGATTTCATTAGCACAAAAACCAAAGAACCAAAGTTGGGGTTGATTCCTAAGGACAGACTTTGCTCCTCCTCAGCTGCTCATAATAAACAATTGCTTCCTGCACTCCTTGCTACTCAAAGAGCGATCTGCAAACCAGCAACATCAGTGTCACCTAAGAGCTTGCTAGAAATGTAGAATCTCAGGTTCCACCTCAAATCTATTGCATCAGAATGTGCAGTTTAACAAGATATCGGATATTGGGGATGAGCATTTCCGTTTGAGAAGCAGTGCACACTCTCAGCCCTTTCAAGGTCCCAGATTAGTGACAGGCAAGCTTGATAGTGTATGAGGAGCCCTGTCCCAGCTAGCACCTAGGATCTGGGAGCAATTCATTGTCCCAGGCTGAGTATCCGTGAGAACCCTGCAGTGAGCCAGGGCCAGTGTGAGCATCACACTGTATATTCACTACGCTATTGCAGATCGTGCCAGTAGTCATAAGTTCTGGTCCTTTTGCACTAATTTCTTGGGCTGGGGTCCTTCCTCCTGTCCCCACCCCCTCTCTCCCAAACTGGAAGGAAAGTAGCTCTCAACTCCAGCTACCGCTTTGCCTGGTTTCTGTCTCCCCTTTCCTTACGGAGCTGTCCTTGCTTCCAGTTTCCTTGACTCTTCTCAAATGGGCCTCACGGGTTTTTAATCCTTCAAACCAACAACTCTGAGAATTGATCACCACCCTGAAACCTGGATCCTGGCTAGGTTTTTTGCTTTCTTGAGTCAGCACAAGCTTGGTGTCTCAGTCAGTTTGGGGCTGCTATAACAGAGTACCACAGGGTGGTTTAAACAACAGAAATTGATTCCTCGCAGTTCAGGAAGCAGGGAAGTCCAAGATCAGGGTGCAGCGCGGCCAGGTTCAGGTGAGAACCCTCCTCGTGGTTCACAGATGGCTGCCTTCTCGCTATATCCTCTCATGGTGGGGGAGAGAAAGAGGGAAGCTTTCTCCTGCCTCTTCTTCTACAGGCACTAATCCCATCATGAGGACTCTACCCTCATCACCTAATTACCTCCCAGAGGCCTCACCTTCTAATATCATTGCTCTGGGGATTAGGGTTTCAATATGTGAATTCTGTGGGGACACAAACATTTGGTCAACAGCACTTGGCCATGGACCACAGCCAGAATCAGAGCTGACTTTTGTACCCTCCTAGAGTTTGTTTTGGAGTCAGTCCTGACTCTCCAGACCTCAGGCAGACTTTTCCCAGCCTAAATTTTTGCCAGGCTTGGACTGTCCTGCATTGTTCTCTTTTACTCGCGGAGAAATCAGCCTAACACCCCTACAGAACCATGCTGCTAATGTCAAAGAGCAATGTGTTGCTTTGTCCCATTATCCTTTACGTCCACTGTTGCCACAGCAAGAATTGCTTCTAGGTGCTGGGGCCAGGCTGCAATACGGAAGTAGGTTAAGTGGCCCTAGCTGGGGTGGAGATATGAAAGCTTGGCAGAACCCAACACCAGCAGTCTAGTTGGAGCCCAGTGTCAATACTTTGCGAATTTGGATGGATAAAAGGCCATTAGATTTGACAAAATGTAAGCTGTTAACCTTCAGGAGAGCAATCTCAGCAGAAAAGCAAGGCCAGAAGCCAGATTGCAATGAATTAAGGAAAGAATGAAAAGCGGAGGAAAGGAGGCAGCTTATAACATTTATTTCAGACATTTCTGGGTGGAAGGAAGAAGCTATAAGACATAACAGAATTAAGTGACATTTTTGTAAGATAAGGGAGAATAAAACATTTTTTAAGGCAGGAGGAAGAGTCTGTGCAAAGGAGATATTGGAGACAAACATAAAAGAACAGAAAGATCTTTAAGAATCAAGATAAGGAAAACACTAGAGAGGGATTGTCTTAAAAGAGGAGGGACTGTGTGTCCTCAGATACATTAAGACAGAACGAAGGAATAAATGTAAAAACATTGGCCTGGTGGCTCAGCCTTGTAATCCCAGCACTTTGGGAGGCTGAGGCAGAAGGACTGCTTGAGTCCAAGAGTTGGAGAGCCTCCTGGGTAACACAGCAAACCACTCCAGAGACAAAATATAGTCAGGTGTGTCTGTGGATTGATCCACCTTAATAGCTTTACATCCAACAAAGTAATAGGCAAGAGTGGGAGTGTTTCGAATTAGATTTGGGACTTTCAGAGAGTCAAAGATTTTTATTGTAGGAAAAGCTTATGGAAAGAGTCTGTTGGTGTATTTTCTTCATTTGAAGAGGTGGGAAACTGTGAGTTAATAAAATAAACTGATTTGCCAAGATGAGTTTCACGGAATCTAGTGGGAATCAGGATTTGACAGTATCTGGAAGAATCCCTGAGACCATGCGCCAGGATGAAGACAGGGTCTGCCAAGTACTGGGAACAAAGCAGAGGGCCCGGCCCAGGCCGAGGCTGAGGGTGAGCTTGAGAATGGAGATGAAGGCCAACATTGAGGCTGAAGAAGGTAAAGCTAATTGGTTCTCACTGGTAGGGCCTGAGCACTGTGGCTTGTGCTCCACTGGGTGACTCAAGAGCAGGGCAAAGATGGCAGAAGCAGGAGAGATCCAGGGCTGGGGCTTGGTGTGGTCTTCAATGCATGGAAAGGAATGAGCACCCGAGGCTGTCGGGAAGGCAGTGAAGCCAGCCACCCCCGTGCTTCTGTCATGAGGATTCTCTAGTGTGATAAACTTTATGTCCTCAAATCTTGCCCGGTGAATGTGGAGACAGTTTGAACTGTGTCAAAGACATAGGACTTTGGAGACTAAAGTGTTTGATTCCTGATTTCACCACTGACTAGCTACAGGACCTGAAACAAGCTTTTCTGATCCTTGGCTTCCTTATCCACAAAAAAGAGATAATAATATAGTTGTCACTTGGTATTTGTGGGGAATTGGTTCCAGGACTCCTCTCAGACACCAAAATCTGCAGATGCTTACCAAAAATGGTGGCATATTTGCATATAACCTATGCACATCCTCCCACATACTTTAAATCATCTCTAGATTATTTGTAATACTTCATACAATATAAATGCTCTACAAATAGTTGTTATACTGTATTGTTTAGGGAATAATGACAAGGGAAAAAGTCTGTACATCATCAGTATAGATGCATTTTCCATCCTCAGTGCGTTTCATCTGTGGACGCAGAACCCCTGTGAGTACAGAGGGCCGACTGTACTCACCTCATAAATATTTGCTGACAGTTACAAGGACCTAGCACTAAGAGGTAGGTAAATACCTAGGTAATACCCAGCTTCAGGTAAATACTTAAAATGTAGCTACCAATATAATATAACTCTCTTTTTCTAATGCAATGTAAATATGCATCATAATATGTAATATATAAAGAGAGATAATCTGTCTTGAAATATCAGATTATTACCAGAAAAACAGCAGCATAATGCATGCACATTCAGGTATTCTCTATAATTCTTTATAACGAATGAGCTCATTTTCTCAGCTCAGCTCCCACCATGTAGAAAAGCAGAGACCTCCCCGACGGGTGGGGACTTTGATTCTGAGGGAGACGGCCTTGGAGGATCCCAAATGCCGTTTTAAGATGCCGTATCTTTAAAGCTCATTGAACATCATTCTCTCCCACTGAGTTTACGTGGCACCAAAGCTTCTTCCCACACAGTTTCGACTTTTCAGGGCACAGCAGGGAGACCAAGTTCTAATTATCACTGAACCAACCCTAATGTCTTCCTCCTGGCTTGGTCCATGCAGCAGAACAGTTTCAGTCTGATAAGTGACAAAGCAGAACTGAAACAGGGAACTAGGAGTCAGACCTATAGTCAACTATTCACGTTCTTAAACACCTGCAACAGAAGCAGAGGCAGCATTTATTTTTGCTCACAACTACACAATATCTAATCTATTTTTTATTTTAGGATTTCTGTGAGATACAGTATGCCTACAAGGACTTTTTTTAAACGAAAGTGCAAGTTAGATCTTTAAAGCATCTAGAAATATCACTGGTTTTTAAACTACTTTCTTTCCACCCAAATATCCTTTTTGAATGATAACATTCCAACACCCAAATTTCTTCTGGAGTCCCTTTCTGGAATTTAGCTAGGTGTGAACTTGCTTCGCTTTGATGGAGGTTGGCAGTTGGGCCTGGGATGTCTTCCCTAAAGGAGTCAGTTCTGGGACAACCAAGGCTGCTGAGAGCCAGCTCTGTCACCACAGAAACACAACTGCCGCTGTGAGGACCCTCAGCCAGGCCTCGCTGGCCAGCACGGGCAATACATTGTACTTGAAATATTTACAGTGTAAGAGCTTGAGTGTGGCTTGCGCAGCCCAGAGCTCATCTTCATTTTCCAGAAATCACACAATTGGCTTTCATCAGTGTTAGAGAACCAAGATTGCTTCCAGGGTGGTTCTTTTTTCCAAAAGATAAATTTCAAAAACTATAGAGCAGAAAACTTAACCACATCCCTGCCCCAACCCCCAAATGGAATAGATTATTAAACACATTATTTAAGGACTCTAGGTAACAAAAATGTTAGAACCCCTAGAAGTCAACATAGGCACTCTACGAGTAAGTCATAATAAGTTAACTTCACCCCACTTTTGGACATGGTTTCTAGATTATGCTTCCATTCAAACACACGGTGCTATGATGTGGTCTGTACCTGCCAAAACACATGTTGAAATTTGATCCCAGTGTGGAAGTTTAGGAGGTGGGGCCTAGTGGGAGGTGTCTGAGTCATGGGGCGGATGCCTCATGAATAGATTATTGCTCTCCTGCAGGGGTGAGTGATTTCTTCCTCTCCTGGGAATGAATTAGTTACCAAGAGAGCAGGTTGTTACAAAGAGTCTGGCTTTCTCCGTTTCTTTCTCTTGCTTCCTCTCTCTCCATGTGATCTCTGAGCATACACCTGCTTCCTTCTGCTTTCTGCCATGAGTCAATGCAGCCTAAGGCCTTCACCAGATGCAGGTGACCAATGTTGAATTTTCCAGACACCAGAACAGTGAGCCAAATAAACCTCTTTTCTTGATAAACTGCCAACTCTCAAGTGTACCATGTGTCTTTGTTCTGTGTTGCTGTAACAGAATACCTGAGACTCGAAATTCTCATTCTTATGACTCATTTAAATCAAGCTGGAGTTGAGGGTCTACTGGCAAAAACATCTCTTCCGAGACACTGAGTGTGCCCCAAAATAAAAGGGGCACAAAAAGATTCAATATGCTCTAGTAAGCCACAGGCCAGATTCAAAATGAGTCTTAAAAATTAGAATTTTGAGTAGATAGAGGCTGAAGTCAACAGCTCAAGATGGGAACAGGGGACAGAGGTCAAACCAAGACTGAGGTCAGACTGAATGCACACAGGCAGAGGGCTCCTGCCCAAACCCAGTTTCACTCCAGTTTCTTGGGCCTGACTCCACTTAAAGGGTCAGGCATGGAGGAGGCAGAGCTCAGTGTGACCTGGATAATTTGTGAGTCCCCAAGACCTTGCCTGTCACCTCTGACACATCACACAAATAACCCTCTAGCCCCCAAATACGCATATAGTTATCTAACACTTTTACCAATTCTGTCTTAGTTTACATTTAGGATTGTAAAATACGTAAAGGTTAGATGAAATGCTCCTTAAGAGAAACATTTTTCTTCAAATGATGGCACAGCACTCAGGTATAATGACCCTATCAAACTATTCACGTGATACCGTTGAAGAATTGTTGAATTTGGCAATGGACCCTTGAAAAAGTCCTAGGTGAAATGAGCTACTTAAATAGGCACCTTTTTAAATTTTTTAGACAACGCTCTTATCCTTAATGATTTGCCACCAGAAATGCATTATCTGGGAACAGTGCTCTTTGTGAGTCAGAGACACATTCGTGTCCTCCGCATTGCCGAGCTGGTTTGTGCAGTGTCTGCATCACAAAGGCATGCCGTTAAAGTCTCATCTTCCTTGCTAGAGGCCAGCAAATCATTTGGTCTCCATTTTGAAGCTGTCTACACAAGCGCTTCCCATACACAAAGGTAACCAGTCCCCAGAGACCAAATAAGCTCGATGCTGTTGCTGCTGTGCATTTTTATGGTCATCGCGGAGGAAACAACTTATTTCCATATTCATTGATTCATCTGGAGTCCAGGGCGCCAGTGGGACTCTTAGGAGAGTGAACCAAATGTCTTCACATAATTCCAGGCTTCACTTAGCATAGAACACTTCCATAAACAGACGTAACTCTAATTCTGGATTCCTGAAGGAACAGCATGAGCAGCTTGATTAAAAACAAACGGGGTAGGTGTTACTAGGAGGCACACTCTCCCCAGGGTGAGCCACATAAATAAGAAGCCAGTCCCTCCCGGGACTTCTCCCTCTGATGATCCTAAGAGCCTAGACTTCTGTTCTACTCCGCACGCAGGAGAAAACAAATGGGCCTGGGTGTCAGTTGCACAAAAAGGCCCTCCTGGGAGCCCTAGAAAACAGAAATGTGTCCACAAAGCACTGTGAGATCAAACTGTCCACCTGCTGCCTGTTCTTCAGCCTCAGAGTTGGCTGATACACACTCTAGAATAGGGAAGGATGAGCCTGCCATCCGACCCAAAACTGAGCACGAGCCATTGGACAAAGCGAAACCCTCATCCCTCTAGAAGATGGAGTCAAAAGTTTCCCAAACTAGTAACCATGTGCTATGTGTCTGGACATTCTGCTGTCATCCTGACCTACGACAAGAGGGAATGCTGAATTCAGGCTTACTATGAGGCTTGGAACACTACCATGCCTGATGAAAACCCCAGCATCAGTTCAGCAAAGTAGCTGGAAAATTCCTACCCTGACACATTATTTTTCCCTCCCCAGAGAAGGAAGCAGCACGTACTCTAGAATACTCGCAGCTATTTTTAATATCCTCCAAATGTTTGGTTTCGTGTAAAACTAACCAAAAGTTAATTCATAAGTGAAAAGAACATAATGTCCCTTTTCTTTCCACACGTTTATGTTTCATCTATCTATTTAAGAGTATATAATCATTGGCTTGTTCTTATGTTTATTGCATGATCCAGACAGTATCAAAGCAAAGCAGCAAAAGTGTATAGAACTTATGGAATAAGGCAATAGCTGTCATGCACATGAGCAGAGCTGGCTTTTACATTGGCTGAGTGACATGGTGACCCACGAGGGAACTTCAGGGTTGCTCACACACTAGGATTCTAAAATTTAGCCACTTTATTTCAGACATACTGGTTTCCCTCTCCCACCTCACTTTGAAATACAGTGTTTCTCATCTTTTATTCATTCCACAACGTTTAATGAGTACCTTCTTACCAGGCAAAGTGCTGAGCGTTAGAAATGCAAAGTTGAATTGAGAAAAATCTCTCCCCTTGAAAGAACCCGGTGGCGGAGACAGACAGGTAAATAGGTAGGTATAATCGTGTGAAATGTGCCTCCATCGAGGAGCATGAGGCTGTGTCAAAGTAGAGGAAGAAGCAGATCCTCTCCCTGAGGGAGCCGGCAGGACGCTCAGAGGACACGGCCTTGCATCAGCTCTGTGGCTCTCGGAGGGCAGTTCCTGCCTTCCTGGACTGCGGAGAACATAACAAACGCACGCATCGCTGTGGTGCAAAGCGGTACCCGGGAGCTGCCATTAAAGGTAGAAGAACAAAGTGCTGAGATAGTTCAGACTAGAAGGGGATCAACTGGAGAAATCAAAGGAAGTGGCATTCGCAACTGGGCTTAAAGGCAGAGAGGGTCTGTGCAAGCAGAGATGCGAGAACGGGGTGAGGGGTCGTGGGCAGCAAAGAGTCGGCTGTGCTAGGGGAGGCGGAGCCAGGCGCCTGGCAGAGAAGGGCGGAGGCTAAGCCTTGAAGCCAGCTTGAGGCAGGACCGCAAAGGGCTCCGAATGGGTAAGAAGTGCATGTATGCACAGACAGGTAAAATGATACTTGTTCTTGAGCACCTCAAATTGTGAATCAGAATTCAAGGAAGCGTTCATTCCTACTGGAATGCAAGCGTGCTATCGTAACACCCTCCTTATGAAGGAAAAAAAGAAAGAACGAAAAGAAACCTCATTGATCCCACATTTTTCTCCAGCTACTTTTTCTTTGCTCCCTTTTTTGGCAAAACTCTTCAGAATTGTTGACACCCTATTTTCTCGGAAATCCACTCTGATCAGATTTTTGTCCTACCGTGCACCAAAATGACTCCTATCAAGGTCATTGATGCCCCCACAGTGCCCAAGCCACTGGTAAACACTCAGTCCTCACTGTCCTTGACCTTTCAGAGACCTCTGACATGGCCGAGGGTCCTCACTTTCTGTGTCACTCGCACTTCTATCACTTGTCGTTTTCAGTCTCCTTTGCTGGTTTCTTGTCTTCTCTCTAATCCCTAAATGTCGCAATACTCCAGGACTTCATCCCCGGACCCCTTCTCTGATGTTGCTCACTTCCTTAGCAATCTGATTCAGTCACAGGGTTTTAAATACCATCTATGGACATGCTGTTCACTTCTAAATGTGTAACTGCTCTTTACCTGAGCACTTCTTCAGGGCTGTCTTTTCAGCAAGCAACTTTCACAGATGAGGTAACTTCTTCCCCATCCCATCCCCTAAAAAATGTATACTTGCTTCCCCTTAGTGTGAAAATATCTCAGAGTTTCCGTCCTGTAACACAGCCCACTGTGTGTGCAGGAATCCATCATGGCTCTAGGGACAGGGGGAATGTAGCAAAGGGATATGAAGCTCACGCTGTTCACTGTGCTGTGAGTAATAAAATCCTTTGTCTTTGACCCAGAACGTGTGAAAGAGCAACAGGCTAATTTGCTAATTTATAAGTAGAGTAAAATCCCAAACCTTGCATAGTTCTGACATTAGGTACCTATGCTTTCTCTTAGAAGTAACTTAATACTTTAACCCTGTAGTCACCAACTCCCAGGCCACAGATCAGTACTGGTCTGTGATCTGGTAGGAACGGGGCTGTAGGAACCAGGCCACACAGCAGGAGATGAATGGTGTGTAAGTGAGCAAAACTCCATCTGTATTTACAGCTGCTCCCCACCACTCGCATCACCACATAAGGTCTGCCTCTTGTCAGATCAGTGGTGGCATTAGATTCTCATAAGAGCGCAAACCCTACTGCAAACTGCTCATGCAAGGGATCTAGGTTGCACACTTCTTATGAGAATCTAATGCCTGGTCTAAGATGGAGCTGAGGCAGTGATGCTAGCGCTGGGGAGCAGCTGCAAATAGGTTTGACTGCACAGTAAATGTAATGTGCTTGAATCATCCCCAAACCACCACCCCCTCCCCCATCCACGGACAAATTGTCTTCGATGAAACTGGTCCCTGCTGCCGAAAAGGTTGGGGGCCGCTGCCTTCACCCAAATAAATTGGATACAGAAGCTTTATATTCAAAAACATTTAGCTTAATGACTTTCATAGGGATAAAGCCCTACACAGAGGAGTGTGTCAGCCTCTGCCTTCCTCTGTAGGAGCCTTGGACAAGGATTTTATAAAGTCATTTTGAACTGGAGGAAAACTGAGCTAACAAAGAGCATTCAGCCTGGAGAAACGTCTGTCATTCCTTAAGGAGTCTCTTAAGTCGTAAGGCTTAGATGTTAGTGTGAATGCTGGGAAATTTAGGACAGTGGTCAGGGAGTCACGTTTGTTCAAGGATCCTCTGGCTCGCTTCAAACCCACCAACTCTCTCACCTAATGAGTTCCCTAGATGAACCATCCCCATCCATCTGTTTCACCTAAAAGTGGTCCCTTAACACACTCATGATTTCAGAAATGACTCAATTTTTGGATTCATTCTTAATAAGACCCACAACTAGCAGGATGCACAGCCAAAGGATATCATCCGAGTGTCTACATGTGTGAAATCTATGGCAGTCAATCCTTACAAACGCCTGCAGGTCAAAACAAATCAATCCCATACAAATCCTATTTGCAAAAACTAATCAACCCCTTGCACGAAAAGTGGAGTTAGAATTTAGTTTGTTGTCATTTGCATTCATTAAATATATCAAAGAAAATGGAATTTATGCTGCCAGAATTTACAACACAGAGGAGAAAATCATTTTAAATAATATAACTATAGAAATGAGTGGCTTTAATGGAAGGGGAAAAACGTGTCTTTAAAATGAATAAATTTCAAAACTTTACTAAAAGCAAAATAGTCAGGATTATTATCCTGATGTCATTTACTTTGTGTGTGTGTGTTATTGGCAAGAATGCATTTTATTCCACTTCTTGTAGACAAGCAGAATGCCACAGGGACTATTTAAATTCATATTCTGGGAAATCAAGAACTACGCAACAGTCAGCCATCTACAAATTGTTGATCAACATGATGTCTAGACAGGTTCCCATTAGGATAACATCATTAATTAAACAGCAGTTTGGTTAATCATAACATCAAAAGTAATTTTTGGAGTAAATATTTTATTAGTGTGCCCACCAATAAAGCAAAAGTAAAAGGAAATATTTTAATTAATTCATTTGTAATGATACTGAGATTATGGTTGGCAAATTCTGTGTGAGGGCTTAGAGAATGATCTAATATTTATAGTATGGCATGTCATCATCTTATTGTTTCCAGCTAATGGTACTGTATATCTCAACTACCTGGCCAAAATTTCTTTCATGTCATCTACAAGACAATATTAAGGTCCATTAGTGAACAATTGGGTCTGACAAATTTTCTGTTCTGTTTAAAAGAACATTGCTCTGTTCTTTTAAAACTGAGCATTCCCACATTTATCAGTAAGAAAATTTTCACTGGACAGGGAGGGATGGTGTGTTGCCACCATGATTAAGAACCTAACCTTAATTTCTGTCAATCAAAGGACTACTTATTTGGAAAAGAAAAAATAAATAAATTGACCAGTTCTTTTCAGTATATAGACAATGAATCTTTTCAGAAAGCGTAGTTATCCCAATATTTTTAACATAATTCATGGTCTTAAAACTATAGGAAAAAAATACGTTACATAGAACTTAAGTAAACACATATTTCTGAAAAAAATTGTTCAAAGAACTTGCTCTGTTTTTCCTTCATACAAATTCATCTGTGAACATCTTATGCATTCCTTCTAACTTGCTCAATATCTTTTCCTGCCCCCAAACCGTTCCTTGAATTTCAGCTGCACTTACTTGAATGACAAAATCAAAGCAACAAATCTTGCATTTTGTTTTCAATGTTAGTCATCTGGTCAACCTCTTTCTGTTTAGCCTAGAAGAGTGCTTGCATTAAAATCATATAAAGTTTTCTATAAAAAAGACAATTTTGTTTTATATTATAAAGATTCCTTAGGAAGTGCTTAGATCTGTATCCTTAAATGTATAAATATGTAACAAAGCAATTTATAGTTCACCTACTAGAATTTAATACTTTCCAGATCTCTTATAACAGCTGGAAGATACACTAGAAGTGAATGGCATAGACTTAGTTTCAGGTTGAGGTTTCTCTACCAGGATGGAAGTTTTCTTCAAGGGAAAGTAGTCTCCTGTTTGTTTTCCAGACTCAACTCTATCTAATTAACTCTACATATTAACACACGAGAACCATGTTTCAGCATGACTGAGTTTGTTCTCAAGGGACCTTCTCATCAATCCACTCAGCTTTCTCCAATAAATGCCAAGGGATCAACCAATAAATGTTGATGTACCAACCACTCAATGCTGATGGACTCAGGCATGCCACATTGAATAAGCTAGTATCAGAAAACATCAAAATATATGTTCCCTGTCAAGGAGGCTACCAATAAGCTAATATATACTTTAGACAACATTCTTATATCAAAAGACATCAATAAAGACAAAATAATAATTTACCTTACTTTAAATCAACATAAAGGTGTATAGTTAGAAGTGTTATATTTTTTCTTTAAAAGTATAGTCTATTAGAACAGTAGAAAATAATATTTATTGTAGTACCAAGCTATCATGAAGGCCTTAGCTTTACACTAGAAAAGTCCAATAGCTCTCAATCAAAATGTTTTGATGTATCTTTGTTTACCTGTCACCTATAGAGATGAAAAAAATAATGGTTTGTGAGATTTAACTTATCTAAATTTTCCGTGGAGGAAAAATTATTGGAATACAAAAGTTATCAAGCAACTAAGGGCTTATTATTCAATAAGCAACTTCCAAGATAGAATTAGCAATGCATCATCTGAATTTCTGTCTATCTGCAAAACAACAGACCTAGTTCAGAAATGTTTCAATTGTAGCAGGAGTCATCTGTTCCACTGCTACTCTTCTCCTTCCTCGTGGTGTGACGGAAAGAAAACCCCAAGTGTCAATCATCTTAGTCACACTGGATAGGAAGAGACTTTTGGTGTGTTTGGCTGCAGCTTGGTCTAGCTCTTTAGGTTTCAAAAGAAATCTGATCTATGAATGTTTACGTCACTAGAACTCGTATCTCCTGAACTCACAGAACTATTTTTCAAGTACAGGATCATATTCGAAGTAAATTATCCACAGTATTGCATTCAAAGAGGTACACAAGATGACAACATAGAACACATGTATTGAAAGGGGTGCACAAGATAATCCATGGAAGCATGGGAATGAAATGTTACAACTTCTTTCTCTATTTATTTTTATCTAAAAACCTAAGATAAGTTAGCTTTTAACAAAATCTGACTTATAGTTTAACATTAGTGGCCTCACCAGGCCTACATGTCAGAAGGTCACGCGTCATGCATCACTTGACAACAAGGATGTGTTCTGAGAAATGCAGCCTTCAGCGATTTCGTCAGTGTGCCAACATCAAGGAGTGTACTTACACAAACCCAAATGGTCTAGCCCACTTCACACCTAGGCTACATTGCATAGCTTACTGCTCCTAGGCTACAAACTTGTATAGCATGTTACTGTACAGAATATTGTAGGCAATTGTAGCACAATGGTATTTGAGTGTCTAAACATATCTAATCATGGAAGAAGCAAGTAAAAATATGGTATAAAAGATAAAAAATGATACACCTGTATAGGGCTCTTACCACAAATGGACTTTCGGGACTGGAAATTGCTGTGGGTGAGTCACTGAGTGAGTGGCGAGGGAGTATGAAGGCCTAGGACATTATTGTACAGTACTCTAGACTTTATAAACACTGTACACTTAGGTTACACTAAATTTAGTTAAAATTTTTTTCGTTCTTCAATTAATAAATTAACCTTAGTAATTAAATTAAATTACTGTAACTTTTTTACTTTATAAACTTTTTAATTTTTTTAACTTTTCAACTCTTTTAATCAAACACTTAGCTTAAACATAAACACATTGCATAACTGTACAAAAATATTTTCTTTCTTTATATCCTAATTCTATATGCTTTTTTCTATTTAAAATTTTTTTTACTTTTTAAATTTTTTTATTATAAACTAAGACACAAACGCACACATTAACCTAGGCTTACACAGGGCTAGACTCGCCAGTGTCACTCTCTTTCACTTCCCCATCTTATCCCATTGGATCTCCAGGGGCAATAACGCACACAGAGCTATCATCCATGGTAATAACGCCTTCTTCTGCAACACCTCCCGAAGGACCTGCCTGAGGCTGTCTTACTGTGTTTATATAAGTAGAAGGAGTACATTCCAAAATAACAATAAGAAGTATACTGTAGTAAATACATAAACCAGTAACATAGCTGTTTACTATCACTATCAAGTATTACCTACTATAAGTAATCGTGTGTGCTACACTTTTATAAAACTGGCGGTGCAGTAGGTTTGTTTACACCTGTATCACCACAAACACGTGAGGAATGCATTGTGCTACGAGGTCACAATGGCTATAGCATCAATGGGCGACAGGAATTTTTCAGCTCCATTATAATCTCATGGGACCACCATCACATACATAGTTTGTCGTTGACCAAAACATCATTATGTGGTGCATGACTGTACTAGTGTAGCCTGTGGGAGAGCAAGAGCTCCATAGTATCATGGGGTGAACAATGGCGCTTGTGTTGTGTGTATTGAGATGAATTATAATCTCTGTGCTGGGTTAAGTAGATTTACAGATTATATTACCAACTTTTATTAATAAGAAAACTAATGCTCACAAAATTTCAAGTGGATTAGATGGTTTCTTGAGAGAATCCATAGATTGAAGAGAAAACTAATTATGGACACACGTATGATTTTTTAAATAGTAGAGTTGACATGTATCCTTCTCCTTAGTACAAGCTCTACATCGGGTTCAATGCAAAATAAAAACAATGATGATCTAATCAAAGTGAAAAGACAATACCCCAAAAATTTGAAATTGTTAAGAGAGCTATTTGAAATAAGTGCTGCTTAAAATAATTACGTCCTGCTTTCAGGATACGTATTACAGTCAAGGTATAAAGACACAGAGTAGATGTATAAAGATCAAATTGATGATAGCAGTTTTCTCCCCAATATTAAAAGATTTGCTGACAAGAATAGATTGATATGAAATGTAACTTCTCAAAGTTTCCTTTCAAGTCATTTTTTTAAAATTAGGATGTAATGACCACACTCCATAACTTAAAATTTAAGTAATATCCTCAATATAATCTCTCCATCTCTACTGTGGCCTAAATTGTGCATATAGCCTGGAGAGCATACATTCACATATGTGGTAGGCAGAACAATGGTTCCCTAAAGACTTCTGCGTCCTAGTCCCCGGAACCTGTAAATAAATCACTATACGTGGCAAAGGGGAACGAATGAAGGTTGCAGATGGAATTAAGAGTGATAATCATGTGGCCTTAAAATGGACAGATTACCCTAAATTGTCCATGTGGATCCAGTGCAATCACCAGTGTCCTTAAAAGTAGAACAGGGGGCAGAAGAGGGAGAACCAGGAGACAGCAGCCTGAGAAGGAATCAGCCCGACGTTGCTGGACGTGAAGATGGAGGAAGGGGCCATAAGCCAAGGAATGCAGGCATCCTCTAGGAGCTAGACAAGGCAGGGAAACAAGTTTTGCTGGATCTTCCAGAAGCAGTACAGCCCTGCTGACACCTTGATTTTAGCCCAGTAATGCCCATTTCAGAATTCCAACTTCCAGAACTGTAAGAAAATAAATTTGTGTTGTCTTATGCCACTAAGTTTTTGACAATTTCTTATACAGCAACTAAAAAGTAATACAAGAGAGTTCTTGATTTACACATATGTATGTTTGCAGGTACACACATAAACACACTCACACCCCAAAGGCAGAGCCCACCAAGAACTAGAAAGTTGTTTGTTGACAGATACCTTCCAAAATATTAATTTAGTAAGAAAATGTCCCAACATTAAGAAGCCACCACTAGCATATGCTGACATAAGGAAAAAAAATTACAACAAATATAGTAAAGGCTTCACCCCATAAGAGCTCAAATAAATTAATGAAAAGAACATCGAGTTAATAAATGGGCAAAGAACTTCCGCAGATAATTCACAAAAGAAAAAAATGGCTAATAAAATATGAAAATGTTTCAGATAAAGTAAAACTATTGCAAAAATAAATAAATGAAGAGATGCCATTTGTTTATATTCTTGGCATGTATTTTTAAATGGAATAATCCTATGCCACTAAGAGTATGGCAAAGGGAGCATTGTCAGTCTCTGCTGTGGTAGGATAAGAGATGATACAAACTTTTTGAAAAACAATTCAATAATGTGTAAAAAAAAGTCATAAAAATATTTAATGCCACTTCTGCTATGATAATTCTACCTCTGCCAATCAGATCATCAAAAATACATAAAAAGTATTAATGTTCATCATAATATTATTTATAATTTGAAAACAACTTTCAATAATAAAATGTTGATTAAATACATTCAGTATGCTTAAATGGTGTAAATTTATGGGGCCATTAATAATTAAGCTTTTGAAGAATATTAACTTGGGTCATAATAGTATAACTATAAAATATCACAACTATGAGAAAAAAATTGAGAGAAAAGTTATTAGTTATTATTCAGAAAGTTATTAGTGATGGGTTTATGGACCATTTCTTTCTTCCATATATAACTGGTTTATTGAATGAGCTAGATTTGGCAGAATTTGATTCCCTTTGTAGCTATTAAACATTAAAATAGTTATATTATTAGTAATAATGAATACTAGTGCAAATTGCTCAAGAGTCAAAAAACAGTCAAAACTGCACATTCTGACTTTTAATCAAACACTTAGCTTAAACATAAACACATTGCATAACTGTACAAAAATATTTTCTTTCTTTATATCCTAATTCTATATGCTTTTTTCTATTTAAAATTTTTTTTACTTTTTAAATTTTTTTATTATAAACTAAGACACAAACGCACACATTAACCTAGGCTTACACAGGGCTAGACTCGCCAGTGTCACTCTCTTTCACTTCCCCATCTTATCCCATTGGATCTCCAGGGGCAATAACGCACACAGAGCTATCATCCATGGTAATAACGCCTTCTTCTGCAACACCTCCCGAAGGACCTGCCTGAGGCTGTCTTACTGTGTTTATATAAGTAGAAGGAGTACATTCCAAAATAACAATAAGAAGTATACTGTAGTAAATACATAAACCAGTAACATAGCTGTTTACTATCACTATCAAGTATTACCTACTATAAGTAATCGTGTGTGCTACACTTTTATAAAACTGGCGGTGCAGTAGGTTTGTTTACACCTGTATCACCACAAACACGTGAGGAATGCATTGTGCTACGAGGTCACAATGGCTATAGCATCAATGGGCGACAGGAATTTTTCAGCTCCATTATAATCTCATGGGACCACCATCACATACATAGTTTGTCGTTGACCAAAACATCATTATGTGGTGCATGACTGTACTAGTGTAGCCTGTGGGAGAGCAAGAGCTCCATAGTATCATGGGGTGAACAATGGCGCTTGTGTTGTGTGTATTGAGATGAATTATAATCTCTGTGCTGGGTTAAGTAGATTTACAGATTATATTACCAACTTTTATTAATAAGAAAACTAATGCTCACAAAATTTCAAGTGGATTAGATGGTTTCTTGAGAGAATCCATAGATTGAAGAGAAAACTAATTATGGACACACGTATGATTTTTTAAATAGTAGAGTTGACATGTATCCTTCTCCTTAGTACAAGCTCTACATCGGGTTCAATGCAAAATAAAAACAATGATGATCTAATCAAAGTGAAAAGACAATACCCCAAAAATTTGAAATTGTTAAGAGAGCTATTTGAAATAAGTGCTGCTTAAAATAATTACGTCCTGCTTTCAGGATACGTATTACAGTCAAGGTATAAAGACACAGAGTAGATGTATAAAGATCAAATTGATGATAGCAGTTTTCTCCCCAATATTAAAAGATTTGCTGACAAGAATAGATTGATATGAAATGTAACTTCTCAAAGTTTCCTTTCAAGTCATTTTTTTAAAATTAGGATGTAATGACCACACTCCATAACTTAAAATTTAAGTAATATCCTCAATATAATCTCTCCATCTCTACTGTGGCCTAAATTGTGCATATAGCCTGGAGAGCATACATTCACATATGTGGTAGGCAGAACAATGGTTCCCTAAAGACTTCTGCGTCCTAGTCCCCGGAACCTGTAAATAAATCACTATACGTGGCAAAGGGGAACGAATGAAGGTTGCAGATGGAATTAAGAGTGATAATCATGTGGCCTTAAAATGGACAGATTACCCTAAATTGTCCATGTGGATCCAGTGCAATCACCAGTGTCCTTAAAAGTAGAACAGGGGGCAGAAGAGGGAGAACCAGGAGACAGCAGCCTGAGAAGGAATCAGCCCGACGTTGCTGGACGTGAAGATGGAGGAAGGGGCCATAAGCCAAGGAATGCAGGCATCCTCTAGGAGCTAGACAAGGCAGGGAAACAAGTTTTGCTGGATCTTCCAGAAGCAGTACAGCCCTGCTGACACCTTGATTTTAGCCCAGTAATGCCCATTTCAGAATTCCAACTTCCAGAACTGTAAGAAAATAAATTTGTGTTGTCTTATGCCACTAAGTTTTTGACAATTTCTTATACAGCAACTAAAAAGTAATACAAGAGAGTTCTTGATTTACACATATGTATGTTTGCAGGTACACACATAAACACACTCACACCCCAAAGGCAGAGCCCACCAAGAACTAGAAAGTTGTTTGTTGACAGATACCTTCCAAAATATTAATTTAGTAAGAAAATGTCCCAACATTAAGAAGCCACCACTAGCATATGCTGACATAAGGAAAAAAAATTACAACAAATATAGTAAAGGCTTCACCCCATAAGAGCTCAAATAAATTAATGAAAAGAACATCGAGTTAATAAATGGGCAAAGAACTTCCGCAGATAATTCACAAAAGAAAAAAATGGCTAATAAAATATGAAAATGTTTCAGATAAAGTAAAACTATTGCAAAAA
>NW_012148363.1:1991981-2055090 GCF_000956105.1 Propithecus coquereli | reverse complement strand
AACATTAAAATAGTTATATTATTAGTAATAATGAATACTAGTGCAAATTGCTCAAGAGTCAAAAAACAGTCAAAACTGCACATTCTGAATAATCTGTGAAGATTTTAAAACATAAGTACTGTAAGTCCCAAATCAAAATCTAAGTGAAATATCTAGAAATTCTTTTTCCTATTCCTGTGTACGTTTTAAAAAGCCAGTAAAGCTACACAGAAATGAAAAGACTCTTTTAAATCACAGCCTTATATAAAAATATTTTTTTCCTATTTCAAATTCTTAGAAGTTACTACTATGTATTCATTATCTATTGGATTATATTGTGTCTTTCTGGAATTTTGGCAAAGATTCTTAAAGTACATTTTTTTCTCCTTTGCAGTTGGTCGGTTTTGTGTATGCCTGTTATGTGATCAGTATTTCCATGGAAGAAGAAGACACCTGTAAGTACCCTTATATCTACCCGTGAGTTCATTTTGGGTAAGATATGGCTTCCAAAACTAATCATTTTGGAATCTAAAACTTTCATATTTGGAATCTAACATGATTTAACTCAGCATAGTAAAGTTATAATCAAAAGTTGACAGACTGAACTGCATCCCGATAAGGTGACACTAAATATTGAAACTCTCAATCCAAGTTGTGGGATCATGCACAGAGACTCAGAGTGTACAGATTGCCGTCATGTCATATCTTTGCAACCTTTCATCAGAGACCTAAATATTATGCTGAGTAGATAATCAGCAAGTGTTTTATCTATCAGCAGTTGTAAGGATACTAGTGGCAGAATTTCAAAGTCTGACTAATAGTAATAATATCAATACAACAATATATTATAGCAAGATCTGTGTGTATATAAACTAAATAAGATGCTATGAGGAAACTAAAAATCACAAGCTTCAAGGTGGAATGTAAAAAAAAAAAATACAAGAGATGCTAAAAAAGAATTAATAGGATGCTTAAAAGTTAAGCCATGTTTTAGCAGAACACCCAAATAAAAACCATACTTTGACCTGAAGTTATGTGATAGAGATTTAGCAACATAGGTCAACAAATGGCATTTATTGAGCACCCACTAATGGATAAAATACTCCTAGGCATAACCCTGTTATGAGCTCATGTAATACCAAAGAAAATTTTAATTTATTTTTTAAAAATGAATGATTTCAGATAAACAAACTGTACCTAACCAAACCAAAGATTTGGTTATATCATTGCATTACTGTTTGAATTGTAAAATGGACTCTAACAAATGAGACTAAGTAGCTAGCCATTTAACTTCTTTCTGTTAAATAAAACATAACTTCAAAGTGGTCTGATGAAAGCCCCATACCAAATAGATGCAATGCATGGTATATGAACTGGAATCCAGTCGACAATAGAATCTCCTCTCAATTTATGTGACCAAATGAAAGAAATATTAGACCCTGAGATTACACTTGTCAGGCAGTGAAAACACGCAAATGGATTGCATCATATATTTTATGCTTATTGGGGGATTTTTTTTTAAATGCTAGATAAGCCAAAAAGTTTTTGACACTTCAAAAGTGTAGTTGTAATGACAACACTTTTCACTTTGAAGTTAACTTCAAAAACTGTATTTTCAGGAGTCTTACTGGTAGTTCCGCAATCTAATGAAGTTAATGTACAAAAAGCAGCAGCATGCTTCCAAATCACAGCTAAGACAGGCCACACAGTCAAAAGCAATGGTTGAACATGAACTATTTTAATTGGAATTGGGACTTAAAGGAAGTTACTGGAATTAGAGCTGAATAAATACTTCAAAAAACCCTGATATATTGATAAGTTTCAGCTGAATCTTTTATAAAGCACTTTTGAATAGATATCATAAAAAAGGTCTTCTTTCTTTTCCTCCTCATTGAACTGGTTAGAGGCTCTTGAAAGATGCCAATGCACGGTCCTACATTACTGTGGGAGAAAAGGCAGATTAGTCAATAGTCTTCTTTTATCTAGTAGAATAAACATATAAAATACTTTTCCTAGAGACTTATGATGTCGAGTTAAACTGAGAAATGCAAAATAAGAGGCTCATTTAAATGGGTAAATGCTTTTTTTAATATTCTATCAGCCTTCTTTTTGAGTAATAATGTCAGTGTATATAGATTGTATTGCTACTAGAAGATAATTGCAATTCCATTGACTTTGATGTCTTTAATTAGCTTAAGTTTCTCTGTAGAAATCTCTGAATCAGCTATTTTAATACCCATCAAACTAGGATTGAAGCGGCTGCTAGCAGCCTATTCTATTAATCGTTTAATTTTAGTGTTTGTTATTAGGGCCATACATTAAGTTACTGAGAGACATCTGGATATAGTAGTTGTATTGCTATCAATTCAAACAATACTTAGAATCAGATCGAGCCTTGGGTGCTCAAAAGAAAGTACATATGACCAAAACCAAGCAATCATAAACCTTTAGTCTGATAGTTCTCAACTGAGGGTAATTTAACATTTTTTTCATTGAAAGAAGTAGAAATCAAAAGTGCAGATATAATTAAATTGTTCTAGGGTCTTCAGAAGGCAGATATGAGCAAAAAGGAATGTCTGAACCCAATTGCAATGATCTCATAGACTGGTAAAATTTGTGTCAACACTTAGCTTTAGGTGCAATAATGAACGGCCCTTTGCCTGTGACATTACCAACCCACTGCAAGGAAGACATGTCCTTTGAATTATTTTTCCAAAACATACACATAAAATAAGGAAACAATACTGGTAGCTTTCCAATTTGTCTAAGTATACTTCTGGAATGCTTATTCTGAAAATACGTCAGTTTTCTGGCAGACAACATATCATTTATAATTTTGATTCCTATTTGAACTAATGAAAATCTCTGCATTATTCAGAATGCAAAGCTAAGCTTCGTTCTTGGACTGAAAGCTGTCAGCTGGCCTTAAAAATTAATAACAGCCACCGCTTCTCTCCTCTGCACTGCCGAAGTGGATCTATGGGACTAACTTTTCAGACGGACGTTTCCGAAGGGTAATAAATGCTTGAGGAAACATTTATTTCCAGCCACCCATCTTCTGAGTTACCTCTCGGCCTCTTTTACTATTTCTTATAAAAATTATGATTGTAGGTCAAAGACAATGAAATAAAAAGCTCGTAAAAGGCAGAGTGCTAGGAGGGGTCAATGCTTTCCATCATTTGGTTTAATGAAAAAGCCTATTTGTATCGCTTCCTTTCATTTTTCATTTCTTTTTTTAAATATATCAATCTCTAAGAACACTTTTGAAAGATTGAAATCTTTAGTGTGGGGATGTGAAGCTTGAGTCTGGTGCCTGAGACCACTTGGCCACCCTGACACCCTGGAGACCAGATCTTTGGAATCTATAATCATAAAAAACTGTCAACATCTTATTTGTGAATCATCCACTGAAATGAATTTGCCAGCTTGTTACTACCTTGTCAGACTTACGAAAAACAATGTTTTTCATTCAAGGAAGTGAGGAGGCAAGGCACAATATGCTGAAAAATAGTGTTGTATAGACACCACCAGGCTTTTTCAGAGGGTCTGTTGATAGCACTACTCCTTCTGGTATTAGGTTGCAAGTTGCAACCGGACCATTTATTGGGGCTCACAAAGGCTAGTCTGGGTTGTCCATGTTGAATGATGGGAGAGAAAAATGTATTGAAAACCCTGTTTTTGAAAAGAAAATGTAGGTTCAATATTTCACACTGAGCAGCTCAAAATAGCTCTTTATACAATCATTTGGCCTTTGCTGGTGTACTTTTGAGGAACTTTTCACTGGAAGGAAGCATGACTATCAGAAAAACGTTCCGTATCTCTACTGTCCTAGAGGCACCCTGCTGGTCAGTGGTCAGGTATTTGCCCTTCTGCCCGTGAATGCCTTCTAAGAGGATAAGGTCATATTACCATAGTAATGATGTGAGTTGAAAATTTTTTAAAACTCTATCTCTTCCTAAGAATTTATGAGAGAAGTTAAAGGGAGAAAATTCAACTAGTTTGTTAATTTCCAAATATCCCTTCCTTGATTTAGAATGTGTGGAAAATCCTCAGAGAAGTAAAATGACCACAAGGTCGGGGACTGAGGGAAGGAAGCTGCAGAGGCCTGGATGATCCTCAGGATGGAAACTAGCCCACTGTTTTGCGCCCCTGGCAATGTACCGATATTCGAGGGTCAGAGCAGAGGACAATGTTGTGAGTCAAAGACAGAGAAATGTGCAGGACTAAGTAAGGGTGGTCCTGAAGCATAGTCAACATTTCAAAGCAGTCACCATGTTTTCCCAGTAAGCCATTAAGAATCTACCAGTTATTTTCTGTCAGTAACGGATTGGTTGCATGTAACTGTCCTAAAAGCTGATTTCTCAGTCAGCCTTACCAGAGCTCTGATCTAGAGCCTGAAACATTTCCCCTAATGTGCCAAGATGGCTCTGCAAAATAGCTACACAATTAATTACTAGCTAATCTTCCCCTTGGAATAGAAGATCTATGAGGGCAGGATCTTCATTTTGTTTCCTGATGTAACCCTATAGCTTAGAAAAAATGCCTTGCAAGCAGTATGTAATCAAGAAATGTTTGCTGAGTTTAGATTGTTAAATAAATTTTTTGGACCCAGCAACTCATTTTTAAAAAACCCCAAGGTTCTCAATCAAGTTTGATGAAATAATACTGCCTTATGTATAAAATTTAGTGAAATGTCTGATGCACTTGCAAATTGTGAGACAGGTGGAGGTCCTGCATTTATTTAATATAATTAGATGGATTTTTAGTAATTTTGAAGGTCAAGATATAGGGAGCTGGATTAAGCCTTCACTGTGCCACACATCAGAACAGCAGCTTGATTTTGGAAACTACTGGACAAGACATCTCAGAGAAAACAGGGACACGGAAGGTAGAATCATTCACAGGATGAGGCAAGCATTTGGGAGTGAACTCATCTGCAAAATATGGCCAAGGGGACAGTTGCTGTCAGAGAGTGAAGATTAGCATGGTGGTGGCCTCAGCCACCCCACACATGGGAAGGTCAGGCAGCACCAAATAGGATCCTAGCCACAGTGCTATGGTTGAAAGACAGGATTCCAGTCCTTGAGTAGGTTACCAAGACAGTCTTTCTCAAGAAAAATATCATAAGCACTCAAACACCCAAACCAGTGAACCAAGTGGGGACTCTCCCCAGGGACAAGATAGAGAAGACCTTTTACTAGAACCAGCTGCAAAGTCAGCACCAAACTCATAGTGAGGTGGAGCCCAGGCTGTGCTTATCTCACTAAACCAGGACTCATAATTCAGCCTGACCAGGGACTGTCTACAGCCTTATATTCTTCTCTGTTTTCCTGAATCCACCAAGTGCTTTTCACACCCAAGCCTTTGAAAGAGGCCCTTCTCTCTGTTGATTCACTAATTTATATACATCCTTCAGATTTCGGCTTAGCTGTCTCTTCACAAATTTGACCACTTTCCTCCCACCCTCCCCAGGCTAGGTTAAGGTACCTATGATATAGCATTATATGACTTCATTGCATGTTGTCCTTTTTCCTTGGAAACATTGAACACAACTGTAATTTTTTGAAGTCATGATATTTGCCAGGGCCAAACCCATGGCCTGACATAATGGGCACCCTATACAATTTTCAATGAGTGAATATTAAGTGAATCAACATATGAACAAATGGACTCAGTAGGATGATTAGGATTTCCGTTTCTTCCTTTTCTAGTCTCTATCTCCATTTACATAAATGATTCCTCTTCCCACAAACGGAAAACTTGGACATATTCCGTGACTATTCCCTCACCTCCCACACCCAGTCATCAAATGAAACATCTTCACCCCCTGTCTTAATTCTTTTGGGCTATTATAATAGAATATCATAGACTGGGTAGCTTATAAACAAAGAAAGTTACTTTGCACAGTTCTGTGTTGGGAAGTTTAAGATCAAGGTACCAGCAGGCTTGGTGTCTGGTGAGGGCCCATTGCTTGGTTCACAGATGGCCATATTCTTCTCACTGTGTTTTCACATGGCCAAGGGGACAAGGCAGCTCTCTGGGGCCTTTTTTATGAAGGCACTAATCCCAGTCATAAGGGCTTTGCCTCATACCTAATCACCTCCCAAAGACCTCATCTCCTACCACCATCACACTGGGATTACGTTTCAACATATGAATTTGGGGAGAACACAAGCATTGAGACCATAGCATCTCCCTTCAAGGAACTAACAACCCCTAAGTGTTCTTTAACATTCCCCTCGTAAACACCCTCTTCCCCATGTCTCAGCAGCCCCTGAGCATGTCTATCAACCTGTAATCAGCTTATTTTTAATTATTAATAACCACATCCCCCATTCACAGAAGGCGATCAAATCTTATCTACCCTAGGATCTCATGACCTGGCTGAGTATGCAGAACATCACGGGAAATGAGTGAATATTTATTGCACAAAATACATAGTATGGAAAATGCCCCGTGTCTTTACATTATTTCTCATATCTCTTTTTGCACTCCTTAAGAAAGTTTAAACTTCCCCTTCCCTATTCCATAAGGAAAAAATCTGATTAATTCAGAATAAGGTATAAATGGTTTGTGTCCTTGTATTCTCTGAATATTTTCCAGAGAAAACGTTTCACCTTATACTGTGTATTTATATTATCCGGAAATTTTTCAGAGAGAAAACACAGCCTGTTTTGACCAAAAATGGACATCAGCAAGCAGACAACTCCTATACCCAAGAGGACATTTTAATTTTCCATGTTTCCACTTGAAACTGGATGTTAGCAATTATTTAAATGAAAGTGGTCCTAACTCTGCCAATATCAAGCTCTGTGACCGTTGACAAATCACATCACCTTTTTGGGGCTCCCAAAGACACTCTGCAGCTGTAACACTGCAGTCCTATGGGTGATGCTCATGGATGGGGGTATTTCAAGGTGTGATCAGGCTCATCACGTTTTCTCCTTCATTAATTTGCAACCGGTCGACCTCAGAAGCTGTTTCCAAACATCCTGACCTCTGTGTTCCAGAGTTATAGTGATGGAGTGTGTTGCATCAGTCTCAGTCCTAAAACAAGCCCTCTACACAGTGCCTGCCCCACTCTGGAGGCAGAATTACACCTTTCTACTCCCTGCCTCAAACGAGTCGGAGCTCTCAGGTTCTGACTGTTACCAACGGCACCAGGCTGTGCAGCGTGTCCTTAAATTGAGAAGAGAGAATGAAGAATCTGCCGTCCAGATGGTACAGAATGGAAGATGAGGGCTTTGGGATCCAGATGTGATAATGAGAGAGCGGAGTAGCAAATAAAAAAAATCACACCCTCATGGCACCCTGCATGCACAGTGAGGGAAAGAAGGGGGCTGTAAGGATTTTATGAGGATCCTGTGGAATGGTTTTATGCTGGTTATTAGTGGTAAAATCTAGGAGCCCAGGGGAAGAGCAGCTGACAGCATTCTGCCAGGAACCCCGTGTTTCCATTTTATATCTAAATTCAATATTCCATTCCTAACCTCTCCTCCCACCCACCAAGCCGGCTCTGCCAGCCCCGCTGCAGGTATACTGACACCCCGCCTCTCCGTACGCTGCTTAGTGATGCCGAGAGCAGCACATGCCCCAATGCGTCCTACAATGTTTCAGATGAGCTGCCCACCCCGCCCAAGATCAGCGCTTTCTCCGGGTTCCATAAAAGTGAATTCTTTGAGCTCTCAGTGCCTTAGAGAACCCTACCCCCATTTTAGAGACCTTGGAGTCCCTGTCTTTGTTTTCAGGATAAGCGATGAAGGCCCAGAGGTGATGTGATTCCTGGCAGCCTTCTCTTCCGCCCTGCACCCTTGGCATTAAGACTCCATTGCTAAAACTTTGTCACAAAGAAAATGAGCCAGGAGGCATGGACTCCCTCAATCTTCCACGTGCTCTCTCCCACTGGAGCTGTCTAGTGTTATCCATCCATGATCATCATCTTCCTTACATGGAAAAAGCAGCCTCATTCTGTCCTGTGGCTTTCGTGGCATCTATGTCCATTCCCCCAGCTCTGTAGGCACCTTGCTCCCTTAATGATTCTCTTTTTCTCTCTCTCTCTCTCCACCCCCACTCACTCACACACACACCCAGTTTCTTCCTCTCACTGGGTCTTTTCCTTTAGCTTATAAACAAAGTCACATAAACCCGAAAAAGGAAAAAGAAATTGCCCTTGTTTCCCCTGCCGGCATGTATTTAACTTTCCTTCTCTACGCTCCTTCCCTCCATGTCCAAACTTCTCTGCAAAGTGGCCCAGACTGACAGCGCTCACGTCCTCATCCCCATTCGCTCTCATCCTCTGCTGTCAGGCCTCTGTCCTATGTCATCACTGAAAATGCTGTCTCAGAGGCCAGCAGGGACCTCCTAATTGTCCGGTTCTCTGAGATCTTATCAAGGTTCATTAGAATTGATGGCTTCAGTCACCGTCGACTGCTCCCTCCTTGAACATTCTCTCTTCTGGACTTCCAGGCAATCCCATCTCTTGAACAGCATGTGTTTTACCAACTAAAAATTATTTCATAAGACCTAGCGTGTGATAGATCAGTAAGGTGACTACAGTTTACCATAATCTCTTGTACACTTAAAAATAGCTAGAAGAGAATTATTCTAATGTTTCTGGCATAATGAAAAGACAAATATTTAAGGTGATGGATAGCCCAAGTACACTGGTTTGATCTTTACAAATTATACAAATGTATTATCACATATACCCCAAATTATGTACACCTAGTATGTATCAATTGGAAACAAATTATTTCTAAAATTCTTATACAAATTAAGGAGATTTCTGATGCAGACACAGGTAGCAAATTTTGAAGCACTTATTCCAGCTACTTTTGGAGTGATGATTTATCATTAAGTCCTTAAAATGTAAACTGGCCATCCCCAGTATACATTGTAGCTTATACTCACACTGTTATACTGAAGAATTTTAAGTAAGATCAGACAATAAAACAGAAGCATTTCAAAGTAATATTAGACAATGAAAGAGATGTTTATCCTTCTTAGGTAACAAAATGATACATAATATTCTCAAGAGCTGTAGTCTTGGACCAAATATTTAATAGTTCATGGAGATCTTATTTTATAATTCCTTTGAAGAAATGTCATAGAAATAACCAACAATAAAAGGTATATATGGAACACTCGTCTTCATGTTCTTTATACTAAGTACTTTACTGACCAAGAAAAAATATTAATTTAGTGTTCTTTTGGGGAGCAATATTTGAAACTGGAACCAAATGAGGTACTAGGAAATATTCACATGACTTGAATGCCAATATGAAAAAAGTAGGGGTGATTTGGTAAAAGCATTTGTCTCTCCTTCTAAGTTGCATGAGGTACAAAGTAATTTAATTATAAATTATGCTTAAGTTATACGTAACTAGCCTTTCTATTTTATCCACATTTTTCCCCATTTCCCGTTATTGTAAGAACAGAAAGTCTAGATGAGAGTTAATGGTGTATTCCAAGGACATCTTTCTTTGCCACAGTTCAATCAACTGCAAAACTTGCAATGTTTCCCAATCGTTATTCATTTAATGTCACCTTCAGAAATTTTGTGATATCTATGTCCAAGCTTGCGTCAGAGACTGGCTGGCTAATCATTAAACCCGTTTGTTCGTCCTTCTCCCAGGCACACAGCTATACCTTATATCCAGCCTCCATGCAATTAGGTGTCCCAAGAGATTGAATTCTAGACTGTGGGTCCCAGGCCTGACCCCTGAGTAACTTCTAGATGCGATTCCTCATGTTCTTTCCCTTTCTACCTGTTGGACACAGACCAGCATAGAAGCTTTGGAAGCCATGTGTTTAAAATGGTGAAGCCACAGTATCAAAGGAGCCTGGGTCGCTGACTTATTGCTTGGAGGAAAATTGACTGCATAACTTGAGAATAGGGCGGTGAGTGCCTTTGAGGCACAAGGCCCTGAGGAGTACCCCAGAAGGTCTATCAGGGAACTGCTCCTAGAAGGGGAGACCCCTGAGTAGAAATAGGCAGGAGTTTCCATGTCACTCCGGGGGAGTCGAACATTTCAGGCATGCAGCAAACATAGCAGTGACTCCCGTGCACCCGGGAAGGTCTCTTAGAGGAGACGACATCTAACCTAAGACCTAAAGGATGAAAAGGAGCCCTGAGGCAAAAGGCCAGCAGAGCATTCAGACAGAAGGAACAGCAAGTGCTCAGGGAATCACTTCCTGGCAGAGGCTTCCAGCCAAAACAAAGGCTTTCACTTCAAAAGAGGCTTCATACCAAATGCTCCTGAGGGTCAAAGAGGTGATCTGGGCTTCCCTGACCTGCTGACTTTCAAAAGAGTAGTGAATTAAGGGTAGGTTGTACCAGGGACTTCATTTTAAGCCCTGTATTGAGCAGGAGGGCTATGCAAAAAGAATGAAAAGCACACTGTTTTTTCACATGTGAGAAAAAGTACACAGCTTGGATTTAAGTTTCGTTTTCTTTCCCTTTTCTCTATATTTGCCTCATTTTCTATTCATTCACCTACATGTTTATTTGGAAAAGTAAATTAAATCTGTTTCTTTTTTACTTAAGGAAAACAAAGACTCTTACTTAGTAGTCTAAAGTTGAAGCCAGGGTCTCATAATGGCTGTGTTTTCCTGCTGAAAAAGTTGCAGGGAAACAGGAGACCAAAGCTGCTCCAGGACTTGCCTCTGTGCATTCTCTGATGTCCATGAGGAGGGTTTTTGCACAGAAAATTCTCTTTATATCTACTCTGGGTTTTATGCAATGTATGCAATTTCTTAAAGTGACAAATTTTTTTAAAATCTCTCTTTTTTTTAAGCTCTAAATGCTACATAGAACGTGTAGTGTTCTGTTTATAAATTTGGAAGTTTTAATAATCATTTTTGGGGGAAGCTTTCTTTTTATTGTGGTAAAATATACATAATGTAGTTTTAACATTTTTAAGTATACAATTCAGTGGCGTTAAGTACACTCACAATGTTGTCCAGCCATCACCACTATCTATTTCCAGAACTTTTTCATCATCCTAAACAGAATCTCTGTACCCATTAAACATTAACTCCTCATCCTCTCCTTTCCCCAGACTCTGGAAACCTCCGTTCTACTTTCTATCTCTATGAATTTATCTATTCCAGGACCTTATATAATTGGAATTACACAATATTTGTCCTTTTGTGTCTGGTTTATTTCACTTCCAATAATGTCTTCAAGTTTCATACCTAGTAATTATAGAATTTCATTCCTTTTTAAGGTTGAATAATATTCCATTGACCTTTCAATTACTATTTGATCTATTTAAATTCAATAGTCTACATTCCTGTAAATAAGCTGTTCCATTTACAACTTAAAGTTCCTTAAGCATTTAACCTGCATTCATGAATTCATTGTAATTATCATTCTTTTGAAGTCCTTCAAATATTTGTCCTAATAAATAAAACATTTACTGGTTTTTAAACTACTCTAGCAAATCTAATAAATCTAATAAAATAAGCTATATATAAATTAAATCTCAAATTTCTTTAAACATTACACAAATTTAATAAAATTTTCCCATGTCTTTCAAATCACAAAGGGAAAATTTATACTCAATTAAAATTTTGAATTGGTTTTACAGGGCGAATCTATCAAATCTAACATAATCCATCTGATTATGTTAAGAATGACAAAGATTTTACATACCAAGTAGACACAGATTATTCCAATGATTATAAAATCCTAATCTATACTTTATAGAACAGTATTAACCCTATATGAGAGTGGCTTGCTTTGTTCTCTCTCTAGTCAATTTCCTATGTTAGAAATGCACTTTTCCAATAAATAAGCATCTCAAACAACTGAAGTTGCTACATGTTCAGGACTTTTCATCTGGGAAGCAGCACCTAAATTCCAAGGGGATTGTATAACTTTCCGCTAATGGATTTAAAGAGCTTCTTTTATTATAGTTGTTGGAACAAGTGGAAATCTTATTCCGTATCTTTCAAATGCAATTAATCTAGCAGCCCACAACACAGACTCAGATGACATTAGATTTGAGCAGAGAGAAGACTTCACTCCTTTTAAGAGTCTCTTCCTGATTGGCTTTATACTTGTTAGCTCTTTAAAACACTTTAATGTCTTCCTATCTAGCTTGACAGACCTTTGTTGACATTCCATTTGTTTCTTTTAAACATATCACCAGATGGAATCCTGTATTCTTTCTATACTCTAGGTTGCCAATTCTTGTAGATATTTAAATGTTTGATTGGGGCTGCATTTCTCTCACAAATTTTTTTGTCCTGAGGTTATTCACCTGTCCAAATCCAAAAGTATTTATAGTCTAGATCAGTCCAATGTATTAATTTTAGATCTTTAAACAAGCTTAAATAGCTAATTTTTCATTGATGTATTGATTCATTCATTCAAGAAATAGTTATTGAGAGACTTCTTTGAATTAAACCACAAAGACACAGAGATGAATAAAACTTAGTCCCTTTCCCAGGAGATCTTACATTCTAATAAGTGAGCCCGGTGTGTAAATAATTACAGAAGAGTAAAATGCAGATAAAGGTCTGTGTAAAGTGAACCAGATGCACAGAAAAAGTAAGCATAAGCTAGTTGTGTCTCAAGGCATCAGGCATGGCTGCTCAGAGCATGTGAGCATGGTCTTCTATGAAAAATATCACATCACCACCAAGGGAACAAAGAAAAGTCATCTTAGATACCAGGAAAAATATGTCCTAAACCACAAAAGCTTGGAAAAACCATAGAATATTCAGAAAAACCTGTGGAAAATCCGGATCACTCAGGAAATCATGAGTAGCTGGATATGTTCTGTTACTTAAGTGAATGGTGGGTCAGTCTTTGAGGGACCTTGGATTCTGTTTTATACCAGTGACTTCCAACCTATTTCATATTTGGCACTCACAGACAAGGCGAACATTTATAGGCATCCAGTGGTAAAGAAATTACTCATCTCCCAGCAAGAAATGACCAGCTAGCCAGAGGGCTAGCTACCCCAGCCTCATTCAGTGCGCGTGTGCACACACACACACACACACACACACGCCTGGGAATGGGGACTCAATATCTTGTCACATCTGTCCCCACTTAGGCCACACCATTTGGGATGCTCTGCTGGATGATGTGGGGCCAATGAATGGATTCAATCTTGGGAACGATATGATGGGATTCAATTTTCTTTGAACAGTAATTCATAGAAAAACAAAAGTATTTATAAAAGAGATCTCGGGGGGGGGAGGAAAAATAAGAAATCTCAGTGAAGAAATGGCATTTTAGACGGAGATTGTCCTAGTAAAGGGAGAAACGAAAGTAATAATAGGGGCTATAAAAAAAGAAAATAATATTTCACAAGGGAAATGTCCAAAATTGTGGAAGCAGACAGTAAAAAGGAATTATAGAGAGACTTCAAAGCCAGTAAGTATTTGTTACTTGATTTAGAGAGCAAAGTAAAATATTGGTTAGACTTAAACAAAAATGATAAAAATACATTGAGGACAAAAACTGGATAACTAAGAAAAAAGTATGTAGGAAAAGAATCTGTCTAAAGCTCCTTGGACAAATTCTCAGAACTGTTTTAATCCTCATCCCTCTCTGAACATGACTCTTCCTCTCAGCCATTCTATTCTACTTCATTGACTCCAAAGAGATTTTGGAAATTCGTTGTTCAATTATATAAATATTATATATGCTACTAAAGATTTTAAAGTGGAAGAAACAGCACTGTTTATGGGACACATCTGATTCCAGAGAGATCTGGACTCTCAAAAGGAATAAAAGCCAGAAATATGGCCAAATAAAAATGTAGAATAGCTCTCAAAAAAGGAAAAGGTCCCACCCCAGTCCCCTCCCCGAATGGGTATAAATCACTTCTGGTAGAGTTTGTAGGTCCCGCGACTTGAGCAGAATGAGAACAGGAGTAGCCAGGCTGGGAAGAGGACAGGGGCAGGTTTGGGGTTAGGCTGAGGGAGGTCTGGTCGGGGAGACCTGTACGGGGGTAGGGCTGAGATTGGAAGGGTTAGGATGCGTAATAGGAAGATTTGAGCCAGATTGTAGCTCACACAAAATGAGAGTGGAGGGTAAAAAAAAGGCTTGGACATAGGGAATTTCAGACCATTTGCCACTGCAGTGACAGAAATTGTAGAGAGACTTAGTGTTTTGAGACTTCGAAGGAGACACCCAGAGGAGTAGTTTTTGGGTTTTTTTGCTTTAAGAACCAGATAATTTTATTGGAAACGATGGCAAAACTCAAAGGGCAAAACTTAAGTGAACATTCTGAAAGGGCAGTGTGCACACCCTGCTGGTGGCCCGACCTGGGAAGTTACCCATAGCTGTGAGGACAGTCCCAGATCAGTTCTCCTTGTCGCCGCTGTCGACCACGGTGAGCCTGTCAAAGAGGTACTCCGCCAGTCCGGCGTCCGGCGCCCCCATCTTGCGCAGGTTGGCGAGGTGGCCGCCCAGCTCCTTGATGGCCTTGACGTGCCCGCGTAGGTAGTGGCTCTCCAGGAAGTCGCAGAGCTGCACGTCGCCCTTGTCGGTGGCCAGCTGGTGCAGCTCCAGGAGGCTCTGGTTGACGCTCTTCTCCAGGTGGAGGGCGCACTCCACGGCCTGCAGCCCGCCCTCCCAGTCGTCGCGGTCGGGCTTCCTGATGTCGCGAAGGCAGATGCGGCCGCCGCGCTGGTTCTGCAGGCCCATCAGCTTCTCGGCGTGCTCCCTCTCCTCGTGCGACTGGCGCAGGAAGTAGCGGGAGAAGTGCTTCAGGGCCACGTCGTCGCGGTCGAAGTAGAAGGCCATGGAGAGGTACACGTAGGAGGCGCGGAGCTCCACGTTGATCTGGCTGTTAATGGCGGCCTCGCAGTCGGGGTGGTAATTTTGGCGCACCTGAGAGAGCGCGGCCATGACCGGCAGCGCAGGCGCGGGGAGCATGAAGAAAACGCAGGCGCCTCGGCAGCGCGGGCTGTGGAGCGGGCGACGGCGGCCTTGGCAGGAGCGGGGACCTTGGGGTGAACCCAGGGAGGGCGAGGGCCGTGGCCAGCAGAATGCGGCTCCTGGCCCGGTGGTGGGAAAATGGCGGCGAGTCCGCCCGGAACCGGAAGTCCTCCCCAGCTTTGCGTCAGATCCGGACCTGACCAATCACCCCACCTCGTACCGCCCCAACTCCGGCCACAGTGATTGGCTAGAGGTGGGCCAAGCCAGAATGAGAGGCAGCCCCAGGGCCTTTCCTAGAATGTTCGGCAAAAGACTGTTTCTTTCCCCTCAGGGTTGCTAAACCGGTAGGATGTTAGCCTGGCTCTGCTGGGGGCCACCTTGCCAGAGCAAGGAAAGAGCTCGATTGAGAATAACTTCAACCAGGAGAAAACGGCGAGACACACAGAGGGACAGATATCTGCTGACGTTATGTAAGCACCTGGATCCAGCCATACCTTATACCCTCGGCCTTTTCGTTTACATAAGCCATTAAATCCCACGTTCGCGTAAAAAAAAAAAAAAAATGGAAAAGGTAGGTGTCTTCAGGATTTTTTCCAATCCTATTTTCTCCAGAATAGAATTTTTCTCCAAATGAGCCCAGCAATACGGACACAAAGGCCTTCAGCTACCAGCGGATTTGAACAAACAGTAATTGAAAAATTACCAAAACTTTGAAAGTGCCTTCAGTAAAGCCCAACTGCCATTGATACCTGCACGCAGCCGCTGCATCCAATTACCCAGCGACTGACAAAGATTAACTGAAGGGTAAGGGCACATCTACTGCAGTGAAATAAAGCACAATGTGTGTGGCTTTTAAAGAGTTGAGTAACTTTAAAGAGAACAGAAAATGTACTACTAAAGTTGGAGATTAAAGTAAAACAAACAAAAAAAAAAACTTGTTACTTTTTCCGAATACAAGAAAATCAACACTAAAAGGTGTATGTGTGTTTGGAGGGGTAGAATGGTGGAAGCAGGTGTGTTATAAGCACCTTTATAAAGATGGTACAATTCTTGCAACAAAGAGTGGCGACAGAAGCCTCAGTAGCGGTAGATGCACCACTGCAGGGACACTACAGCCGGGTTCCACAACTGCACAAAGACAAAACATGAAAGCGAGCGTGGTCCCGGGGATCCTCACAGAACAACCAGAATGAGCTCATCACTGCATCTAAAGGAATAACGGGAACACTAAAATGTTTGGAAAAAAGTCCCTTTTTTTCCCACTCCATGGAACTCCACAAAGAGTGATTTGAAATACTAAGATGAGAGAGATAGGTTCCCTCAGGATTCGTGATTGTAGGGGGAAAAAAAAGAGTGAGAATGCAAGTAATGCCAGTCAAATGCTAAACAAAAGGTGAGCGAGATCATGGAGCGGGCACTCGGGCAGGTGACTGCGTGTGTGCCCGACCCGGCTTACGGACCACCCAGCGGTAGCCCGGGAGAGAGGGAAAGCCAGCACTCCCACGTGACACTCAACGGCACTAATTCTGCCTCCACTGAGCTGTCTTTTCTTTCCTAAGCAACATCTTTATATGCGAAAACGTACCTTTGCAAAATAAAACCCAGTCATAGAAGAAAAAAGCCCTCTAGTCTTCAAAATGTGACAGACTAATCAACTTGCCCTCCTCCAAACTAGCTCCTCCTTCCAAATATGAGAAAACCAAGCTAGACACAAGCTCAGTGCAAGTTCCACAAGGACGGAACACTGTTCTGGGCAACGGGGAGAAGAGAATGTCAGAATGCTCACAAATCATTATGGAATCCTAAACAAAACATAGCTTTTGAAATTTGGGAAATCAATAGTTGATGGGAGTATGTTGTTAAACTAAGATGAATGTTTAAATAAAATCAGTAACAGATTTCTCCCACTCACGCAACTTGTAAGAAGTGGAACTAATATATGATCCAGATATCTTGGGTGCCAAAGTGCAAATGCATTCCAACATACAGTAATGCTTTCTTTCCAACAAGGATAACAACAAATTCTTAATAAAGAAGTAAAGAGAGAGAGAGAGACAGACAGACAGATATTGGTCACTCACTCAATTAAAACCAGAAGTCATATTTAAATACTGAGTGATAATATAAATTACTGGCACGACGTAGAGAAAAATAATGGACTAGCCCACCAAAGTTTAAGTGGGTATGGGGAGGTACATGTAATATAACTGTCAACTCAAAAATAACAAATTCATAGATTTGGAAAGGGGACTTTCTTATGAAAGGTTACAGTCTGCAGAATGGCCATCCTGACAGGCTAGAAAGAGCCTGAAAACAGGCACTTCGTAGGAGCAAAGGATGAGACAGAAGTTTATGCTGAACAGGTTGGCCAGGCATATACATTCAACAGGTTATAGGAAGAGCCATAAATATTCATGAAGGGTGTCCTAACCCAGGTGTACTGCATAAACATGCATGTTACACATGTCCCATGTTCACTTTGGAGTACAGACTTAACATTTAAATGTTTTTTGTTTTTTTTTTTTGAGATAGAGTCTCACTCTGTTCCCCGGGCTAGAGTGCCGTGACATCAGCCTAACTCACAGCAACCTCAAACTCCTGGGCTCAGGCGATCCTCCTGCCTCAGCCTCCCAAGTAGCTGGGACTACAGGCACATGCCACCATGCCCAGCTAATTTTTTCTATATATTTTTAGTTGTCCAGCTAATTTCTTTCTATTTTTAGTAGACACAGGGTCTCACTTTTGCTCAGGCTGGTCTTGAACTCCTGAGCTCAAACGATCCACCCGCCTCAGCTTCCCAGAGTGCTAGGATTACAGGCGTGAGCCACCGCGCCCGGCCACATTTAAACTGTATTACCATTAGGCCCTCTACATCAAAAGGTAAAGCGGGACACGAGGGCACTCAAGTGCACAGCCTCTGTAAATGGTCAGAGCCAGCCCGTGGTTGGTGATCTCTTATCAGGAGAAAGTTACTGAAATCAGTCTCTTGTCCAACCAAAACTGTGGTTATGGCTTGTGGAACAGGGGGTCAGTAGATCAGGGTCTGGCAGTGAGCTGCAACTGTTTCAATATTGCTTATCTTGAGGCCAGTGCTTGTTAAGTTGCTAGAGCAGAAGAAAAACCTTGTGGCAATTAGAACATAGTTTAGGCTTTAAGTGTAGGGGTGCGTGACTCAACCCTTGCCTGGCATGGCCTTAGGTCTTATTTATAACTTGGTCCCTTGTTGCCACAAAGAGTTGTTCCATCAGTCTTACGATCTTTGTTTTAACATTAATGCAGTTGTTGTGTCTAAACTGCAAAAGGGAGGGGGTATAAGGAGATGTGTCTGACCTCCCATTTTGTCTTAGCCAGGAACTCAGGTTTTAAAGTTTCTTTGGAGTCCCCTTGGCCAAGAGGAGGTCTGTTCAGTCAGTTGGGGATCTTAGGATTTTATTTTTGGTTCTCATAACACACCCAGTAATCTTCCGCAAAAACAATTGTCTTAGCACAGAACAGTCAATATGTGAAACTTATCATTAGAATAACAGACTCTCAGGATCCATTTCGAATGCTACGAAATTGTGAAAACAACCAAACTAAAAACAAAAACTATGTTTAATTTTAATAGCTCCAAAATTCTATATGGCTATCCAATGAAATTAGAAGAATCTGCCATTATTAAAGTCTGGCTTGATATAACGTAAGAGTATATGATACAAGACAGATAATGTGGGTGTGATTTTTAAAAAGCAAAATGTAACTTCCATTATCTCACAAAGACCAGACTTAGCCTTCCTTCGTTGTAGTCCTCACTTGGAGGAAAACTCATCCACCTCAGTGATTTCTCAGCCATGTCAGATGTGAGCACAGGAGTGATTCTGAGGTCAGGATTGATGTGGTGGTGCGAGCTGGGAAGAGTAGGGGTAGATAACCACTTTCTTCCCTGTCTTTCTTGTTGGCATCCACTGAGCCGTGGCCTCAGTGATCATGGACATTCTGCTCTTGGCTGTCAGTACCCCATGTGTGAATTACAGCGGACCTGGAGCTGCGCACCAACTTCCTGAGCATCGTAACCGCTGCTTCACCTCTGTCTTCTGCAATCGCACAGATAGATGTCTCTGTGGCCAGCCCTAATTCAGAACTGTATACAGAAGGCAATTCTGGGACACATAATTCCAGCTTAGATAAATTGACACAGTACAAAATCACTACAATTTTTAATAATAAAACTGAGACATTACTCTTTTGAAAGTAGCCCATGCAATTTAAATGCCACAGCAATTTAATACTCATCGTCATTCATTTTAAAAGTACCTAAACAAGATTTAATTAACACTTGAAATTTTAAACCATTCCATTTTCTTTTGGGACATGTATCTCCATTTCATTTCCCCCATAAAATTCTGTCCTAATGTAATATGTTTATTCTTTATAAAGTTTTTTTTCTTAGTCTATCATACATTTCTGCAGTAAAAAAAAATTATAGATTGAAATTTTATTCTTAGTGTTATCTTTGCATGAATAGAGTTCTTCATTTGTATAGTTCAATTATTGATCTTAAATCTTAAATTAGGGAATTTTGTTGTTAGTGCTTTTTCCATGCCATTTAAGAAGTCTTTGCCTAACAAGTCCATGAAGGTATTCTTCAATATTATATTTTATTTACTTATTTATTTAGCATGTCACATTTTGATCTATTGATTTTTATGTATCATGTGAGATAGGAAACAATAACGTTCTTTTTCTCCTCTATATACATATTCAATTGACCCGAAACCCTTGATTTAAAAAACTATGTTTTCCTGTTGACTTATGATGGCGCCTTTGCCATAAATCAAGTAGGTCTATTTTTTAATTGTTATGCTTCATTTATCTATTTCTTCTTGTACAAATAACATACTCTTTTAATTACTATAACTTATTTGGAATAAAGTCTTGATATCTGGTAGTATAAGTTCTTCAACCTTGTTCTTTTCCAAGATTGTCTCTGCCTTTTCACATAAATTTTAGAATCAGCATTTTGATTAAACTGCTGAAATTTTTATTAGGCTTTCTTTGACTCTATAGGTTAATTGTTCTACAAATCAATTGATATCTTGACAATATTGAGTTTCACAATCCACTAATGTCTCATGTTCTTCCATTTATTTAAGACATCTTTAATTTTTCTCAATTACATTTTGTTGTAGTCAGTATACAGGACTTGCAAATCTTTTTAGATTTATTCCCATGAATAAAAATTTAATTTTTCCCTGTAACCTGGAAATTTTTAAGTGTTTAAGTTTTTATCTGGATGAAGTTATAATTGCAGTTATTGGCTATCAACATGATGGAGCAAACATAAATGTATTACAAATCTTGATGAATAAGTACTAAACATAAAATGAAATATTTATTTAAAAGGCACCTCTTAATGAAACAGATGGAGAAGTTTTGTTTCAATTAGGTCATGTATGCATGGATAAATATTAGTTATTGCCAGAATGAGATAGGCTACCTCAGGTACTTCCAATATTTGGTGCTAGTGTATATGTATAGAAACCTTGTTTGAAGAAAAAATATGAGAATGGGAAAAATTTTGTTACAGCAACGTCACTCAATTTTTTTAAATTCCTTCCTTCTCCAAATATTTTTGAGGACCTACTTTGTACTAGGCACTGTTCTAGGTGCTGGGGACATAGCAGGGAACAAAATACATAAGATCAGACAAAAACTCTTGCCTCATAAAACTTAAATAGTAGTGAGGGAGTCTGACAACAAACGAAATTTTGTAAGTAAAGTATACAATATACCATGGCAAATAGTGATAAGTATGAAAGAGAAAAAATAAAACAGAGAAGGAGATAGGACATGTGCAGAGGATTGACATTGTAGATAAAGTAGCTGAGATATATGCCAAAAAAATACAGTTGTCAAAAAATTATTTTTAAAGTACTACTAGTTGATAAATCAGTTAGGTTCTTCTTTCATTTTTTTGGAAGCCAAAAATTGAAAACCACCTACTTTGTCACTAGTAGCTATTACTTTATCAACATCATCGTAGAAAATTAAAACTGCCATTTTGTTTGGTGCCCTGAAGGCTTTTACCCCCAGGGTGATGCACCAAGCTAAGATTCCAGGTGGCTGAAATAAATGCCTGTCATTGGTACGTGGAAAGAAAACAACTGTGGAAGGGGATGAGAGAACCAAGATCCAGAATGGCCACAGGTACTTCTTCAAGGCACATAAATTTTGAAATTAAGGCTCTTGAAACTGACCGCTCTGCATGCCTACACAGCATCTGGGAGGCCTTACATTCTCCTGGAGCACACATCTCCCAGTTTCCCTCACCTTTCTGTCCCCAGGGTGAGGAAGAGTGGGGGACTGGGTTTGCTTCCAGACCCTCCAGCTTCTCAGTGATTGTTCTCAGTGTTCGCAGATCGAATTGCCTTCAAGGACAACTGAACTGTATCATTTCTCCATATCAGTACCTAAGACTGAGCGGACAAGATAGAGTGAGAAGAGTCCACTCTGCACGGCCATTGCCAAGCAGGGAGAGGTAAAATGTCGGAAAGCTCTTCTCTGGACAGTGCAGCCTCTGGGACTGCATACTCCTCTCTTCCAGCTGGAGCTGACTTATCGTGGAGCATCTCATGGGTCCCATGTGATTCCCTTCTTCAGTTTCACGTGCCTTCTGAAAGGTAGAAGAGATTTTAAACTTCTTAAATCACGAAAAGAACAACAAAGAATAGCCATAAGCCTGGCACCTGGGTGTCGTCTGCCTGTGTGGACAGCTCTTAAAAGTCACAAAGTTATTTCAGGCAGGTGGCAGCCCAGCGCCAGCCCCTCTCTCTGGGCATCAGCAATGTTTTAGAGCACTGTCAAGTCCATTGCGCCAGCAGACCCATCACAGTGCTTCTGAGGCGGCTCGATGTGTTGTGAGCAGCCCTGACCACACCTGTGGTTTGACACAGCAGGTCGTGCCTTCTGAACACTCAGATTCTTCAGGCAGGAGACAGCAGCAGAAGCAGTGATGCTGCAGAGTAGCTCATTCCCTAGTAACACCAGCAGAGTTTAGTTGCCAGCTACCTCTGAAATAACTGGCCTCTCCTAAAAGCCCTCATTACCAGTGGGGTGCTGCAAAATCCTCTCTGCAGTCTTTAAAGGGGCTCTCTGTGTGCACTAAGTTGATGGCAAGCCTCTTCCCCAGCTTTTTTCTTATGAATCTATATCACAGAACAAGTAAATCACAATGTAATGGCTCCATTATGGGAGTTCTTCAAGGCCTGGGCAATGCTTCCTTAAGACTTTATTGCTGGACTTGGCAACTTGTAAAATAAATGCTTACTAGTAAGGCCTAATACCTACATAGCAGGAACAGAGATGGAAAGCAAGCTCAGAATAAATATGTTAATTGGTCCTCATCTTCCTGAGTCTTGTCTTTTCTCTGAGCTAAAGGCAGTGTTTCAAGGGCTCTGTGTTCCTCAGTTCAGTGACACGGCAGCAAGCGACACAGCTGGAGCAGAAACAAAACACCTGCATTCTGGTTATTTGGTGAATGTAGTTAAACCGGGGACAGAAGTGACAGCTTGAGTGCCGACTAGAAATGACACGTTTCAGCTTTAAGTGTGTCAAAGTTAAAGGCAAAACTCTAAATCTGAGCTTCTTCACCTGGGGTCCATAAATGCAATGGGCTGTGAACTCCATGAAATAATATGATAATCATTTAATGGATATAGACATGTGTGCTTTTCTAACAAAGGGGTTCCATAAGTTTTATAAGATTATAAAAGAGGTCTGTGATACTAAAAATAATAAGAGCCATGGCTAAATGCTTTTGAAACCTTACAATTTTCATTCCTGTCCCCTCCTTCATTGGTACAGCGGACACTTGCTGAGTGCCTAGCCCTTCCACAGGGCTGTGACATCTGCTTTAGGGAAATAAACATGAATCAAAGATCAAAATTTTTAATTCTAATGAAGAAAGAGAAGAAATTAATATATTTGAGCTCCTACCAAGGACAAGCTAGACACTATACTATGTGCTACACACGTTTGTATTAAGCTTCATGGTAAACCCATTGGAAGTCACTATTAGTCACTGTGGAAGAATTTATTTTCTAAAAATGGTCACAACAATATTTCCTTTCTCATTTCCCCATCAAGAAGTAGAGTTTTGTTCCCTCCTCTTGAACTCAGTCAGGCTTGGCAACTATCCTGACTAATATAGTTTGATGGAAATGACTTTGAGTGACTTTTCAGGCTAGGTCATAAAAGGTGACACAGCTTCTGCCTGGCTCTCTTGGGTCATTGGCCCTTGGAACCCAACTACCATTTTGCAAGGAAGCCCAGGCCACATGGAGAGGCCTGTGTGAGGAGCAACAAGGTCTCTAGCACTCAGCCCCAGCTAAGCAAGCAGCCAAAAACCAGCACCAACTTGCCACCGTGTGAATGAGCCACCAGGGAAGCTGCTCCTCCAGCCTCCCATAAGGTGCCCCTGCTAACACTGCATGGAGCAGAAATAAACCTTTTCTGCTGAGCTCTGCTCAAATATGTCAGTTCAGGAGCAAAATAAATGATGATTATTGTTTTAAGCCACTATTATGGGGTGATTTGTTGTGCTGCAATAGATAACTAGAACGAGCAACTTGTCCAGTTGAGTCACTGCCACTTAGAGGTTAAATAATTTGCCCACAGTCTCCAAGTTAGTTAAGTGGTAGAGCTGGAATTGAAAACGAGATCTGTTTGATATGTAAAACCAAGACAAGAGGATGGAGGAAAGAGTCTTACCTATATCTATGACTTTGTATTTCTTAAAAAGAAATTTGAAGAAAATATGGCAAAATATTAGCATCTGTTTAATTCTAATGATGGGAACTCGGGTGTCTGTTATTTTGTATTCTATGTTTTTCTGTATATTAGAGATGTTTTTTGATTTAAAACTAACTTTTCAAAGATAAAAGCAAAGTACACTTATCAAATTTGAAAATACAACTAATCTTGTTAGTTCACATCTTCATGTATATGTCTGAGCTTTTAGCTCAGAAAAATGTTGAAAATCCAAAAGGATGTGCATTGATGTGGAGGGAAATAGACTCCAGCCCACAGAGGACGATCCATGTATCGATTCTGGATTTACAGTAAGCACAAGAAGCATTTCCATAAAAGAAGGGAAACATTAGCACTTACACTGCCTGTGAGAAGCACAGGGAAATTCTCTGAGCTGAGGTGGACTCTTTCCATAGCCCCGAAGGGTTGGATTTTCAACTTCACATAACATGTAGTAAATTATTTCCTCATATGAATCTTCCGGGTTGAAAACCAGGCACCTCACACATGTTGCCTCCTGAACAACAGCAGAGAGTGAGGGAGTACCAATCGCCTTAAATTCTCCTTTGCTTCTGTGTAAAGTCAGCAAAGTTTGCAATGGCCGAGTGGGGAATTGAGTCAGTAGCACTGAATTATCCAATGGAAACTTCATTTATGACCTGAAGTGTCCTATAGACAAGTAGAAAGGTTGCAATTGGTTGTGCATCTTTTACAAGTGGAAAACAAATCTGTATCTATACAGTAAGATTATACTATAAATCTAGAGTAGCTCTGTAATTCCTCCAGTTCCGTGAGAGTCGTTGTCAGGAACTGGCCATGACTAGAGTGAATAATCGCAAAGATATTCTGTTACAAGTAATGTTATTTCTTCCAAGAAGTTGCTTGGCTGTGCTGATGGAAGTTGGCACAGGAAGTACGCTTGAAAGGACTGCAGACAAAGGGGATTCCTGGCTGCGGGCTCTCCCCATGGGATCTTTGATGGTAACACCTCAGTTTCCGAGAACGAGTGTAGAAAGCGATACTGTGCTTAGCTAACTTTTCTGAATAGTTGATGTCAACTCTTAATTGTGTTCATTTTTTTCACACTTCTAGGCTCTAATAACCAAAGTACTCAGAATTTAACTTCACTGCCCTGTAGGACCCACATTGCTTCCTTCTGTCCATTCATCTCCTCTGCTAAACATCCTTGTATGGAGTCCTTGCTGTTAAAGTGACAGGTGTCGTGGATGTTTCCACTCTAACCTTCCTTTCTAGTACCTTTGAAAACCTGTCCATGCCTCTTCTATTCCTTCTCATGTTTCATAGAAATTAATCCTCTTATTTCCACTGAAGAAATTACTAAATTCAGCATCTTCTCTGCTCCTATCTCTTTCATGAAAGTGAATTTTAAAAGGCATAATTGCTTTATTTTCTTATCAGTGGAATATGACTGCCTTTCTGCAAACATAACTAAAAGCTGAAGTTCTTTTCTACTGAGTTGTTTTCAAGTTTTTTGTTAGGTCTTTTGTTTTTTAAATTTTTTCATCATTCTTAAAGCATTTTATGTATTTAACAAAAAGGCTTTCAGAATCTGTTAACTTGCCCTCTATGTATACTTCAATTTACCTCTTTACTTGAACTATCATCCCACTCTAGCATATTGAAAGTGTTGGTACATTTGGTACATGCATAACAATTTTTTTTTTAGAGATGGGGTCCCACTTTGTCACCCAGTCTGGAGTGCAGTGGCCCAATCGCAGCTCACTGCAGCCTCAAACTCCTGGGCTCAAGCAATCCTCTCACCTCAGCCTTCCAAACAGCTGGGACTACAGGCATGAGTTACCATGCCCATGCTAGTTTTTCTATTTTTTACAGAGATGGGGATCTCACCGTGTTGCTCAGGCTGGTTTTGAACTCTTGGCCTCAAACCATCCTCAATCCTTGGCCTCCCAAAAGGCTAGGATTACAGGTGTAAGCCACCCTGCCCAGCCAATAAACTATCCTTTAAATATGAAAACATCATCATCTTGTAGCCTTGTAGGCTTCTGTTGTCAAAATGCCTCACTGCTGTGAGATGTTTTCAGATTCTTCATTACCTACTTTTCAATGAGTCCTCCTTAATAGTTCAGGGTTTTTTGTAGTCTTGTCTAGTTCTAGAATCTTGATAATTTGTTTTACCTATATGTGATATTTTATTTCTTGAGGTTTGCAAAATTACATCACACTAGAATTCTGATATGCAGAGAAAGCACAGCTCTTTACAACGCCGTTGACTGCAGTGACCACATCATCCTAGCTTGGTTGAAACGGTCCCTGCTTATACAAGTTGCCCTGGCATCTTATCTAGTTTAGACTTTGTCCTAGATTTTTCAGTTGTCAATGAAATATTATTATTAATAGTTGTATTAAGAGAATCTAGAATGGGTAAATAAACAATGTTTTCAGTGTCTGCCATAGTATCGTTAAGACATGTGAGATGCATGAGCAACAAACAGAATTTTCCTTTTTTTCTTCTTTTTAGAATCCTCCTTTTAATGTAAGGTTAAACCTGTAAGAAAACACTAACACTACTGTCTTTTCCCCAGAACTTAAAAGACACAGCATAACCAGCACCTTCCTTTCAGGGGCAGCTCGCAGGCTGATTACTGATAAAGACAGGTACTTGGATAGGGGTGTGGAGTTTGCTAATGCCTACCAGCCTCAGGTGGAGGTGAGAGAAGCACAGCAAGCTGCAGGCCATACCAGCAACTATCCCCACCCGACCATAGCCAATGGGGTCAGTGGAGAGCACTCGAAGTGCAGGTGAATGCATTTATCCATTAGTAGAAGAATTTCTCAGAGCTAAAATAATGATACCAATTTTATATACTAGTTTATAAAACCAGTATTATATCAGTTCATCAGATACTTTCAACAGAACACCAGTTAATTTATTTTCAATAATGGGTTAATATTTTTAAATTCAATTCGTAGAATCAATGTAAACCTCTTTGATGTTCATTCTGTTCAAGACAAAACTCTTGGTATTATGTGGTGGCAAGTCAATTAAGAATTAAATATTAAAGATAAAATTATTCATTTTGTGGAAGTAATACAAATACAAATTTTGGTGGAGCATGACATTTAAAAAAAGAAAAAAAACAAAGTATTCTTTACTAAGTTAGAAAACATAAGAAGCAGAAATGTATTTGGAATTCAGGTGCACAGGGAACTTAAAATTGCATCCCAATAAAGCATCAATATTTTAATAGTGAAAATAAAAATTCCAAATGTTTTTGAAATTTCTATAAATATGGTATGCACACACATGTTTAGAGCAAATAAACTAGAATGTTTTTGTGATGAGGCTGATGTTGAAAGTAAAAAGAACTTCAGCGTGACAGAATACAGTTCCTCTCTTTCCTTCTCTCCACCAATCTGAGTTAGGATTATATTTCAGCCTTTGAAGCAATACTTTGTAAATCAATCTAAGTTTCTTACAATGGTTGTGAATATTTTTATGAATCAATCTTCTACATGTGAGTTGCATTACATTCAAGATCAATTGAAAGCTTAAATTGATTATTCAACAAAACACCCTAAAAATCAGCTTTCCAAGCTTCCAAGCTTTTAATAAATTGCAGTAATTGAAAGATTATAGAAAGGAAAACACTGAAATGTACCCTCACAAAATGTATTCTCACAAAAGCAAAAGAGGATAAATTAAATAATGAGAATTTAAATGTTATACAAGAGTTAATTTTATAATTTTTCTTTGAAATATCTTGACTTGAGAAAAGACTTTTTTGATGGAGCTCCTATTTTTAATTGGACGGATGTAAATTCTGCACCAGAATGAAAAGAAGTTGATTTGAGAAGGCTTAAAATTTTGCACATCTATATTTAGTGAAAAGAATCATAAATAGATAATTTATGGGTTTTGTCTTACAAAATTTTTACCAGTGAAAGATACTCTGTATGGAGGCAAAACAACATACCTGAGAAAATATCTGGGCTAAAATACATTATATATATCCTCCATTTAACAAACTTGTTTGGCATTTACCAGCACCTATGGGGAGAATATTTCCCCCATAAAAATACTATGGTTTACAGAGTAAATTAAAACATCAACAATTCCAGATTTACCAGCCATACAAAGAAACTTTGGAGAATGTTGTAAATAAATAAAAACAATAAAAATAATAAAACCGTTATATATACATGCATATGTATATTCTTAAAAAAATACCAGTGACATGATATATTAGAGACAAAAGACTAAAGAGTAGAGCACATGAATTTATACCAAAAATAATGATTCTGTTAATGTCAGCTTTTAGTGTGCATATAATCACTATGAAAGAAATATTCTTTTTATTTTGCTTTAATATGTATGTTATGTGTTGTCTTTATTTTTTAAATAATTTAATTTTGAATATAATTTTCAATTGAACCATTTTATTCAAAAATGTATGTATTTACAATTTTGTGTATTTTTAACACCCTCTTTAACTTCCAAACCTGCCCTGTAAATTATCTGGTCATTCAATTTTCAATCAATGTGATCTTCCTTCCAAAATCCCACCCATTGTTCGGCAGCATAGGGGAGAAGATATTTGATTAAATATCTAGTCTGATAAATACCTAGTCCAATATGACTGTTTAAATGGTCTCTTTAAGCACTGCTCACTCTCTAGGGGGAAACATTTTCAGTGTCTCAGATCGACACCCTTCTTGCTGTTTCTCTCATTAAGGTTAAGTCCAGGTAACTTATGTGACCTGGTAGAAAAAGAATAGGCCTCAGGCTCCTCCAGTCTCAGGGGGATTGCCTGGAGGTGGTCCCCTGCCATCTGGTTGCTGGGTACACTACAGGCCTCCAAAGCTCATGTCTACACAATGAGCTGGTGAAACCCTGCAAAGGAGGTAGGAGAATAGAGCAAGTCAGGGGATTGCCAAGAGTGGCTACAGCTAGTCAAGGCTTCAATAGAACTTCTAGGCTAATTCATCTCTCTCTAAATCACAGTTCACTGAAATGCTGTTTTGAGCTGGGAATACTATACAGTATTTGCAAATTGTGTACCTGAAAACACACACACACACACACACACACATACACATATACAGGCATGCATGCACACTTCTGAGAGTTCAGTGTTCCTATATGCCCATATATCTGTTAACCTTAGAGTATTATAATACAACCAAAGCTTGGTTTAAAGTAATTAATATTTTTAATGAACCATAAAACAGGAGAAACAAAGATCGTCCACGTATATTAGAATTGGGAGAAAAAAGATTGAGACCTTGATCAAAGCAAAGAAATTAGAAAGAATATTACAAAGACTAGGAGTCTACACAGACCACAAGACAAGTATCATGCTATCAGGGAGGAGAAGAAACCTTTGCTAAAGGCAGACGTCCATTTCTCACGGATAGCTGGAGGACAGAAGGCGTGGAAATGGATTATGTGGCTTCTTAAAGGCCTTTCTAATAATGCAATAAATATTCCTAAGGAAAAAAATGGATTCTGGCAAAAAGAAGAGAAAGTATATCTTCTCATACATGGGGAGAAAGGGCATGTGTGTATGCCTACGGACAAACACATTACTTTCGATCCCATGTTATTCAATATTACTTTATTTTTTACTGAAACCAATAACAACTGACTTTTCAGATCCTAAGAGTCCTGGTTCTTTGTATGTTTCTTAAAGTTCCCCCATTTTTGGATCACTGACTATATTTCTAGGAGTCATTTATACTAAACAAACATTTTTCCATTTTATGGTAAACAGATATTGTCTTAATCTTATTCTTAATGTATTCTACTTTAAACATTTAGTACTATGTGTATTTTTATTTACACACTTATTCATATTGGGCTGTGTTATATTTTCAGTTGATTTCATAGGTGGACTTGATACACACTCCTACTACCAGGATCATGTTGAGTTAAAGCCTGTTAAACCTGTAAGTAAAGGTGTGGTGATACAAAAAACATTAATCCTTCTAACTTGGCCAAAACTAACCAAACCTGAAATAATTTGAACCTACTACTACTAATCATTGGTTTAATTTTCCACTCATATTTAAAACACACCTTTCACATGTAACCCAACATCATCATTATTATTATTCATTCCAGAAAGGATTTGAAGCAGGTGACGTGGTTCATATTCTAAAATAGTATTTTATCATATTTAACGTATCAATAGTTGATTGCCAAATTGAAAAACAAATGAGACTATTTAGTGTGCAGAAGTGACGACTGACTATGTGTCTTGGGCAGCACAGCAGTGTGGGACGGGGAGAAGGATCTCGGGTGAATCCTGGCTGTCCACGTGAGACCTGTTCTAACATCCCGAATATGCTTTCATGGGGCAGGGAATGGATTAAATGGGATAATGTGTGCATAGTATATACAAAGCTGCCTATTATTGTTCCTAGCAATCAAATATTTGACTAACAAGTTTAGGAACAAGTTTTCTATATCCCCAGAGGACATGAAAGGAAGTCAAACAACAATAACAACAACAAAAACATCTAAAACTGCAGAGATTTCAGTTGAGTGTAAGGAAGGAATCTTGGTCACCTTATTGATAAAATAGTAGGAAACATGGAAATAGATACAGTGACTCCATTCCTAGAAAATTCTAGTAGCAAATAGACAACTGTATAAAATAATAAATAGCTATCACACAATAAGCACTTTGCACGTATGAGCTCACTTAATCTTCATGAAGACACTGTAATGTACTAATTAATATTCCCACTTTATAAATAAGGAAACTGAGGCGCATAGAGGTTAGGCAGCTTTCTCAATGTCCCATTATTAGTAAGTCGTGGAGCTGGGATAGTTCACAACTATCACTCGGCCTGATATGATGGACTTGCTCAGATGATCTTCCTGCGCTTTCAGCCCACGTTCTGCATCATGGTGACAGAGGCAATTATGTACAACAGCCGTTGGTATAACAAACATATGAAAGGCTTCATCTGCTGCCTCTTTGCCACAGTGGTTTCTGCCCAGAGCTGCAACCCCCACACCCAGCATCTCTGGGGACTGAAGCTCTGAGAAGCCTGCACAGGCTACTCTACCTCCCCAGGTTAAATTAATTTTATTCTGGCAGAATGATCTAAAGTAAACATAGCTCACAGGCTACTCAAATCAGCACTGTGCCTGTCACATGATAGATGTTTAAATAAATTTTGGCTTCTTAAAGCAAATCCGATTTGGAAAAACATTGACCCTATATAACACTCCAGCCAAGTAATCACCACCTCATTCCTCATGCTACTGAGTGCTTGTAAGTGATGTGCTCCAAAAGTTGATATTTGTGGATTTGGGGAACTTGGCAGGAATTGTCACAGTAATAAAGATGATCAGTGCATTGGAAGTGAGAAAAGAGCTAAAACAATGCCTAGTGGTGACTTGGAGAGTCTTTATATATTTGTTATGTGATAAGAGGATGACAAATGGTTTCTTTCATCTCCACTGTGAAAAAAATAATTCACCAGAGAAATTGCAATTTAAAAAATGTTTCAATGTAAGAGAGATCTATTAGGGAAGGTTATTAAAAACTGTGATTGATAAATGTTCATAGTGGAATCTCCTTTCTTGAATGACTTTTAAAAATGGACATCCACTTACCTGTGTACCTCAAAAGGGTGTTCTGTGGCATGGCCCAGAGGCAAGTGACTTCCACTTATATTCTCTAAAGTCACTTCCATCTCTGTGAATCGGGAACACATAAAACATCCTTTTAAGATCACCTAAAAGGCTTTGATCAACTCTGCTCTCTCCTCAGAGGGCTTTCTCAACATCCCTGTTCACTGCTGACCTCGTACCATTTTAGCTGAATGTAGCATAAACTATAGGCCACTGCTTTACATAAAGCAAGAGAACAAGTTTCTGCTTTGACACATTATGCACATTACATCAGATGAATATGGAATGCCTTTCAACCAGGAAGGAAGCAGGAATCTGAAAGATCAAACCAAGCCTGAACTGAAATCTTTGTGCATGAAACAGTTTGAGAGGTCAGTATCTGTACTCCCCACCAGCGCGCAAATATCGCAGCGTTTATCCAGTCGGCATCTGTCAGCCTGCTTGATTGCTTTTAATAAGGCTTTTGTATTGATTGCATTGTACCCAGCTCAGTGATGCCATATCACCAAGCAGCAACAGCTTGTGGAAAAATCCAACCTTCTGTACTAAATTGCTAGAGAGGAGAGGGAATGCTGGTTTTTAACTTTCATTAACCCTATTTAATCTCCATGGAATGCAAAGCCAGGTTTTAGGAGGAAGCCACTTTCTTAAGGGAATCAGAAGAATCCTTAGCATATTCCCAGGCATATACATGTGAACAGGTAGCTTTCAACTCTATATGGGAAGTTACAAGCCAACAGCCCATTCATAGATAACACTGCAGAAGTGTACAGGAAGCCTTAATTCTCCTGTTTGAACATGTCATTGCTCATAGTCACAAATTGTATCTATTAAGTGCCCAGAGTCAAATTGTGTGTGTACACTGGCAGTGGGGTTGTGATAGGGATGAGGTGGTTCACAGATGGATTTGGTCTTTCATGCTTTTCTTCTTTCTTTTTAATGTAATGATATCAAGTTCTCAAGGATCACTCATTACATAAATCAGTTTAGTTCAATTTACAATCATCGACTGATTACTTCCTAGCCACTGTCCTAGGTACTGCAGATATAACGATAAATAATACTTGAGCTCTGGCCTTCAATAACCAATGATCTAGGAGGGGAGACCTACATAGAAATAGATGCAAAACAATATCCCCAGGACAATTTTATGCAGAAAGAGGAATGGTTACTTCTCACTTGGTGAGGAAGGGCTTCACTGGGAAATGATGCTTGAGCTAACTTTGTAAGGTGATATGGAGTTTATCCAAGCAGAAGTAGAACCACTTTGAAGAGAGTTTGGCAATTTCTTACAAAACTAATATACTCTTACCATATGATCCAGTGAGAGAGCTTCTTGGTATTTATCCAAAGGAGTTGAAAATTTGGTCCACACAAAAACCTGCACATGGATGTTTATCGCAGTTATTCATAATTGCTGAAGCTTGGTGAAGAACCAAGACGTCCTTCAGTAGGTGAATGGACAAACCATGGTCATCCAGACAACGGAATGTTATTCAGTGCTAGAAAGAAATGAGCTATCACAACATGAAAAGACACGGAGGAGCTTTAAATGCACATTACTAAGTGGAAGAAACAAAACTGAAAAGGCTGTTTACTGTACGATTCCAACTGTATGACATTTTGGAAAAGACAGAAAAAAGATTAGGGGTTGGGGAAGGTGAGGGGTGAATAGGTAGAGCACAGAGGATGTTTAGAAACTACTCTGTGTGATACTATAATGGTGGGTACATGTCTGTGCCTTTGTTCAAACCCATAGAATGCACAACACCAAGAGCGAACCCTAATGTAAACTTTGAGTGGATAGCGATGTGTCAATGTAGGTTCATCAATTGTAATAAATGTACCGCTTCGGTGGGGGGTGTTGATAATAGGGGAGGCTGTGCAGGTGCAGGGGCAGGGAGTATATGGGAACTCTCTGTCCTTCCTCTCAATCTTGCTACAAACCTAAAACTGCTCTAAAAAATTGTCTTGAAAAAATAAAGCAGAAGAAAACAGGTGTCCCCAGCATGAAGGCTGATTCGCTCAGCCATTCCACAGAGGACAAAGGTGCAGCTCATGACTATCCAATCTGGTGTTTGCCATAGTTCTCACACAAAATAAGCAAACTTGTAGGGAAGCAAATCTCAAACAGAGCAGGAGTCTTACTAGCTCCTGGTGAGGATGCTAAGAGACCTTCAGCACCATTGCTCGCCCATCTAAACTCACTCTTTGTGCCTAAAGCTATGGAGGTGCTTTCAGTGGCTGCCGTCTGGGCCTGACTTGGGGACATGTGACACACAGGTGGAGGTAGCCTGTGCTGGGGGCCATCGTCTTACCACAGCAGCCAGCCAGGGGGCGCAACTCTCGCTATAAATGCAACCTGGGTCTCCACCATCACTGCTGCCACTCCCTGATAGTGCCTCTCCTGGGAGGAGAGAGCAAGGACTCCTCTTCCACAAGAACGCAGAGCGTCCAAGTGGCCAGCAGTGGCTTTGACAAAGATGCCCACACTTTTGCTTCTAGTGGAGAGGGCTAACAAAAGCAGACGTACGCCTCAGGAGGAAAAATGTCATGGCATAAACCCACACCGCTGTGAAAGAGATGTGGAATCTCAGAGAACATCATAGTGAGCAATGAAATTGAAGTTTGTCAAAATCACAACTGGTATATTTCCATCAAAATGGTTAGCAACTGGGTAGTGGGAAGATTAAGCTCCATGTAGCAGTAATTCTTCGCATAAAAATAATCAGATCAAGGCCGTTTATCAAAGAAAGACAGCAGCTGGAATTCTACGACAGAGTTCTACGGCAAAGGTAGGGCTAGATCTGATGATGTCGGAAATTTCCATGAGGAAGATGCCCCATGACTGCAGTTAAGAAAGACTTGATGAGAAAAGCTGACCCCGAGCTTCCCCCATCACTTTTAGCAAATCTTTTTCTAAGGCTTCCAAATAAGAACTTGACTTTTCTTTGGTATCTTGACTTGTCTGATTGCCTTTGCTGGAGGCTAATTTTTCTTCACAAAAATCGCTACATGCTATGTGGCTGCCGCTGATCGAGTTGGCTGCTATTGCAGCTAAGTACCGGAAAGGCACACAAGGCTAATCCCTGGTTGGGGCTGGTGCTGCAGCCAGCTCCACAGGTGCCTTCCCTGCCTGCTGTCTGTCTCTAAGGTCCAGATCCACAGGAGAGCTACCATGGATGGTCAGGCTGTAGGACAGATGCAGAGGTGGTCACCTCTATCTGCTCTTTCCTGAGAACAGCTGTTTTGTATCAGTATCTTCATAGTAAGTTGGTGTCAGGTCATTTTGCACACACAGCATCTAGATTAAGCACGAGCAAGTAGGGCAAATCAGGTTTGGGTGGGGTGTGTGCACATGCAGGAGTTGGGGAGGTGTAAGGCGTGCTTTCAAATCCTAATTTAAAAACCAACAATCACCAGCCGTGTGTTAGTAAACTGCGGCTGGAGACACCTAAAGACAAATAAAATGATAACTCTCTGTCCTAATGCTGTTTTCACTTGTCCTTGATTGGCTTTCACACTTTAATATCTATCTAGACAGAGAGGGAGCTGAGCTATATAAAATTCTGCATGCTGGCTGTCGCTTGTGGCACGCAGGGTGGGGTGACTGTGATCTGCTCCTAGCAATGGCTGCTGCCTTACTGTTCCCATTACCAAGTGTGGAGTTCTGTTGCCTGGGGGTCACATCGGTCCCAGGGAATGGAAGCACTTATGGAAGCATTGATTCTCTGGGACTGTCTCAAGAGCACTATGACAGTAATGCACTCAGCACCTTCTTAGTTGGGCTTCCAAAGGAGAGATGGGCTTCCCTGTGTGTTTGCCTTACTTAGCACAGACTTGGTGGCACTTATGGCTCATTGCTGTCTCTAGCTTTGGTGCTCTTTCCCTTTGTCATTGGCATTAATAACTTTTTGATCCATCATGAGAATAGTTGTACCATTTCAGGGACTACTGAAAGAACACATCCTGAGTGTCGTCATTGGCCATGTAGCTATGGACTGGCCATGTTTATATGGTTTGTGCAGTCCAGACTCATCACCAGAGCAGCCAGTTTGTGCACCACTGTTTTCACTAGGAAGTATTGATGCTATAAACGGTGCAGCTGGACACACACAAGAAGGTCTGCCATGGCCAGTGGTCAGTTATCCACCCTATTCTCACTGGGGACACAGAGATCATCTCCTTTGACATGTGATCTCACTCTCTAACTCTAAAACTTTATGGAGCCTGGTTCTCATGCTGCGTCATCGAACACATGAAGTCTTTTTTCCAGAATGAGAAAGCCTGTATCCGAATGTTGTCCTCCAGGGATAATGTCAATTCCTGACTTTCCCAGAACTCCCAGGACCTCTCTTGGTGTTGGTCATTGATGCCAATGGCAAGACAATAGCTTCATGCAATGGTGTGGAGCTGTGGTCCATCACCACCCCCAAAAATTGATCAACAGCAACATAAGTAAAAATAACTTCATCTTGCCTTATTTCCAAGAGAAAGCATCCTCTGATTTTAAAATTAAAGGCAATGAGTATAACCAAATTTTATGCTAAATACTTTTTTATTTCATGTTCACATTAGAAAATAGTTATAATCCCCATGTTATGACAGGTTCTGGGAAGAAACAAGACATAGGAAACAACACACAATAGGCAGAGAAAAGTGAACACACAGACACACCAGAAGAGATTAGAAAAGCAATAGAAAAATAAATATTTATAGTCCTATCAGAAGACATACTTGATTTCTTCTGCCTTGAGGATAGGTATTTTCAAGTAACTACTAACATATCTAAAAATATCTGCAAATAATAAAAAAAGAAAGAGGGAGATTATCTTAAGGATTCCAAAAATAAAAATCAAACTATTCTACCCAGACACGTTGATTAATCATAGCATCATTAAAAGTGGGACAACCAGACATTATGTGTCCCAAGATGTGGCACAGTAAGAAGTACACAGCACCACCTATGAAGTATCTTTCCATGAAGTCAAGCCTGACCTTGGTCTGATAGTGTAGAAAATACAAGAGTAGTAGAATAAGGTAAATCTCACCACAAAGAAGCAATTATACAAATCTAGCATATGGGAAATTGTATAGGGAAAATTTAAAAAAATAGGAAAGGAGGGGAAACTGTTATTGGTTAAAAGAGACTTAAGAGACACAATAGTCAAAAACAATGTGTAGACCTTGTTTGTTTTTTAAATCTTTTTTGAGACATAGTAATTGTACATATTTATGGGGTACACAATGATATTGCAATACATACATAATTTCAACAAGCCAGTTTTAATGAGCTGTTTCTAGACAGTTGGATAAATGTAAATATGAACTGGCTATTAAATGATATTGAGAAATTGCTGTTGATTTTAATAGGTATGCTAATGAAAAGGTGAAAAGAAGAGAAAGAAATTCTTACCAGTTGAGCAGGTTCTCTCAACCTCTACACTTCTGACTTTGGACCCGATAATTCTCTGTAGTGCGTCTGCCCCACTGTGGGATATTTAGCAGCATCCTTGGCCTCTACCTACTAGATGCCAGGAGCATCACTCCCTGCCAAGTTGTGACAAGCGAAACTGTCTTCAGACATTGGCAAATGTTCCCTGGTTAAGAATCACTGCATTCATGATGCACAGAGATGTGAATGAAATAACGTAGTGTCTGGGATTTGGTTTTAAATATTTTAGCCAAAAAAAAAAAAAAGTGGTGGTGGATAGGTAAAACTTTAACAGCATAATTTTGTTTTAGTTGAAGCTCAGTGATGAATGTATAGGGATTCATACTACTGTTCTCTCTACTTCTGTGTATGTTTGATATTTTAAAAAATCAATCTGTTAATAAAACTTAATACAAGGTTGTCAACAGGCTTGCCTTTCAATGCCTCCTCTCAAAGTTGCTTCACCATCTTCTTGAGAAACTCCTCACAGACATGTTTCCCAATGCCTGAAACAACACTTCCAGAATTCCTACCTGGCATCCTAGGAACAGGCTCAGCCTGCCTCACTGCTTTACCAGTCCAGGTTCCTGAAGCCCAGAAGCGGAAAATATTAGCTAGAAGCAGAACTGACATAAAAGATAAACGTAGCAGATACCTAGAAGCTCCTCCACACCCCCGCCAACGCTACCACTAACAAAGAACAACACCCTGTCCTGTAGCCTCATCCTCACCTCAAAGGGAGTCACCTGTTTGACGGATGGATGGACTTTAGGACCCGGAATCTCCCTTCTATCTTAAAGTTTGTGTAAAACTATAGAATTCCAACATTAAAATCTCATCCTTTTATCTTTCGGTTTAAATCCCTGTTAAAATGCCAGGGGGTTGAAGAAGTAGACATTTAGGCTGTCACTCAGAAGGTAGAGAAATAGATGAGGGAGGAAATGAGCCAGAAAGACAGGAAGAGAACAGGAGGACCTCAGTCCCGAGGTGTGCAGGAGGGAGCGGAATCTGCAGGGAGAAGAGTGGCAGACAAAAAGTGAAGTTGGAAAGTTGGAAATTTTTTCCACTATTTCCAATTATGACTAAAAATTCCACTCGAAGCCATAGAGTCATTGAACTGAGTTAGTGGAGGAGAAGTTGCTAGATGGGGATATGAAATGAATGGGAAACACAGTCTCTATTGGAATGATGCTTGTAATTTAGTCAGAAGGAGAAAGCTTACATGCCTGAGTGAACCAATTAGATCACAATTAATTGTGAAGCTGGATGCTATTAGCTGCATGCGGGGAACAGCTGATAGCGTGAGAGTTGCTATTAGCAGGATGAGAAAGCAATATGGCTGAGGTAGAAGTGGAAGTCTTCACAGAGGAGAAGAAATTTCAACTGAACCGTCACCGGTGAGTAGGATTTGGGTTAGCTAAGAGTTTTTCACATTAGAGAAACAATGAGAGCAAAAGTCTTCAACAGATGTTTATTAAGTGCCAACTATGCAGCAGCTACTGTGTTGAGGTTGACACTATGCAAAGATCCACAGGCCAGAGTCCTCCCCTATCAGAGACTTAGGGCTTAGTAGAAAATAAGGAAAATGCAGAGTCTTTGTCCGAGACAAGAGTGACTGGAGATGGGAATGTGGTATCAGGGTTCTCCAGAGAAACAGAACCGGGAGAGAGAAATCGGCTCACACAGCTATGGGGGCTGGCACATCCAGAATCTGCAGGGCAGCCTGGTAGACTGGAGCCCCAAGGAAGAGGTGACATTGCAGCTCTAGTCCAAAGGCAGTCTGGAGGCAGGATTCCCACTTTCTCAGGGACCTCAGTCCCTGATGAGGTGAGCATTGTAGAGGGGAAGGGCATGCTTCTAATCCTTGCTTGGGTGAGGCAAAGACATAAAACGTAACCAAAATGTTTGTACCCTCATAATAGCCTGAAATAAAAATTAAAAAGAAAAAATAACGTCTACTGATTTCAATGTTAATCACCTCTAAAAAATACCTTCACAGTGACATTTAAACTAGTGTTTGACCAAATGCCTGGGGACCATGGCCTGGCCAAGTTGACACATGACATTAACCATCATGGGATGGGATGTATGTAAGGGACCTAGGTGGATGGTTGGATGGTATGAAAGCCAGAGCAGGATGGTTTTTGAGCATTCAACCAATAGGATGCTGTAGGAAGAATAGGCTAGGGGTATATCTAGGAGTTTGGAAACATAATTCTACCCTCTTATCTTTACCCCAAGGCAACCAATGGTAACTACTCCACATCACCCCGCAATTGCTGTGTGGTTGGCACTCCTCCTCCACGGAATCAATCCACGATTACCATGCCCTATCTGAAAACCAGGAAGGCCCAAGTTTCTAGCTTTCTTATTACTGCAATCAGACAGCACTAGATGTATCCGGAAGCTATTTCACATTTCAAAATGCCTGGATGAACAGAAAGGTTATTTAGTTTTCAACTTTGAAGTTCTTTAAAGCAATTCATATTTTCTATTTTAGGTCGAAATAAGTAATGCCATCGACTCTGAAATTCGGCTGCTGAACTTGACTTAGGGAGAAAAGCACCACTGACAGCGCCTCCAGGGATCCGACACGCATCTTGTTCCTTCCAGAGGTTGGACTGTGCCTCCCTGCTTTCCCACAAATCATGGAGTTCTTTGGTCACAGCCTATGTAATTATTAGCATTGTTCACTAGAAGAGTTCTAGGTGCTTGGGTGGATGTTTTTTTTAGTCATTTTCTTCTTATATGAACACTTGTAAAAAAAATGGTTTTTAGTTTTCTAACAATATTTAATGTGAGGCATGCAAAACAACAAAAAAAATTCTGTTAAAAACCTTCTAGGGTCAATTCTAAGAAATATCAGTATGTCTTGTTGAGATGTTAAGTCAGTACTGCTGACTGCTGACGGTGTTCTAGGCCTGATGCATTTGCCTTAGCAGACATCATCTGTGGTTGGCGGACACAAAGACAGACTCTCTGACAACTGATAAATGAGTACAAATAATGGATCCAGCTTTCAGACTGAATATGGATCATTTTTCAATACCACATGACAAAACATAGAGTCCTTCTTTGTTTTTGACTTCTAAAAACCCAGAACAGTGTTATGGCAATCTAAATTTTTAGATTTGTGCATGATATCTCATTCTTCCTGTATTCACATATATATATGTGTGTATATATATATACTGGGTGCATGGAAGAGTCAAATGATTAGTAGAACCCTTTTCCCCTCTGGAGGGAATGTGGGTGTCTCTGAGGTTCATATTTTCTACTCTTTATCCCACTCCCGACACAGGCGTCAGATCTACACATACAGTTCGTGAGCTTGTGGGACAGAAATCACAGCCATAGGTCTGCAGTCAGGAATTTTGCTCTTAGTATATTCAAAACAAGCATGAAAATATGATGGGATTCTCTATAAATACTTCTAAAGAAGATATTTATGTTTGAGCAACACCAACTTTTCTTTCTCCTACCCCATCCCAATAACCAAGAAAATGATATGGAAAATATAATTTTCTGTGGAAAAATGGACTGTCTTGAAAACACATCACAGTTGGGTTTTTTTTCAATTGGAATAAAATTTACATATGGTGAAATTCATGAATATTAAGGGCAAAATATGATTAGTTTTGAAAAATGTGCACACCCATGTAACCAATGCCTCAATCAAATGCACATTTCCAATACTTTAGAAAATTCCCTCATGCCCCCTTTCAATCAATTCCCACATTCTCATAGACAACCACTGTGCTAATTTTTATCAGCATGATTAATTTTGTCTGTTCTCAACATAAAGGATGTACTCTTTTCACATCATCATTTCCATATTTCTCAATCACTATTTTCTACATGAAAATAAGTTGTGCTTACTTTGTATAGCAGCCAAAGCATACTATTTAGAACAGAGATTGTTAATTTGGTCCATGAATCTCTAAGAAGTCAGTCTAGACACCACTTAAAATCGTTACAAATTTTTGTATGTGTGTAAATGTCCTTCCCCCGCACTTCTTCTTTTGGAGCCCACAGATTTCATGTTTAAAAATCAGAACTTAATGCAACAAAATTTGTCCTGGTTCCTCCAAGGTCATGACAACCCCAATGGGCTTTCGGGAGGCCTATTTTACTCACTAGCCCATGGATAAAGCCCTTTGGGTCAGCTGATACCCACTAACCCCCATCCCTTTTCATCCTACTGAATAAACCCAAATTCAAAATGAAGGAAAGATAGCAGGGCCCTTGTAAATGGTGGAATCCAAGCCACTGCTCTGCAGCTGAGGGACCTGAAGCCTAGGGGATTTAGTGACCTTGTCCAGGGCCCTGCATCTGTACAGAGGGGCAAGAGCCACAGCCAGAGGACAGAGAACAGGGAGGGCAAAAGTTGGGGTTTGGGCCCCAATCCACCACCGTGGCCTTATGTTTGACATCTCGGCTCTGAAGCTTTCCTCATCTATGAAGTGGAACTATGATCCCTAACTCCCAAGGATAAGGTGAGGATTAGATGAAAACAAAAAACTGTAAACTGTGAAGCACTCCATAATTAAGAGAGGCAGTGATTATTAGTAATGTCAGAACAGTAAGCTGGACCCTGTCCAGAGCTCTTGCTACCCTCTCAAGAGCTATGAAAGGCCCACAGAAACAACAGACTCTTCTGTTTCCTAAAAAATGGTTGAAGAGGCCTGGCATGGTGGCTCATGCCTGTAATCCTAGCACTCTGGGAGGCTGAGGCAGGAGGATTGCTTGAGCTCAGCAGTTCAAGACCAGCCTGAGCAAGAGTGAGACCCCATCTCTACTAAAATAGAAAGAAATTGGCCAAACAACTAAAAATAGAAAAAAATTAGCCAGGCATGATGACGTGTGCCTGTAGTCCCAGCTACCCGGGAACCTGAGGCAGGAGAATCGCTTGAGCCCAGGAGTTTGAGGTTGCTGTGAGCTAGGCTGATGCCACGACACTCTAGCCCGGGCAACAGAGTGAGACTCTGTCTCAAAAAAAAAAAAAAAAAAAAAAAATGGTTGAAGAAAATTGGCCATGTTTAAACAATTAGAAATAATGCAGACTAAAAATTGCATTTTTAATTAAAAAATACCTTTTATATTCAAATTCCAAAACTAATAGGTATTGCAATTATTATTATTGTTGAAAAAGCTAAATAATATTAAAAATGTAGAAAATCAGTAAGACAGAGGGATAAAATTAATATTCAAATATTTAAAACTATCATTTCATTATCCTCATGCACACACACATACACACAAATAATAACATGGTTAACATTTCACAAAATAATACAAGAGTAACTTTTGTTCTTGTTTTATCTTCTTGTGAATTTGTACATACTTCTAGGATGCACCACAGAGTCCTAAACTTTGTCTAAATGCAGATAGCAGGTTTGAGGAGGAAATCCTTACACTAGCGATTTTTCTGTGAATATTCAATATAGGCAACTACGTAATACAGTATATGTGTTTTTATTTTTAATCTTCCTTCTCTTAAGTGATGAAGTTACAACCGTTTCAATCTCCAACCCTAACAATCTATAGTGATTGTTTTAAAGTTCTGGAAAATTTACCACTCATCAGAAACAGGTTAGATCTCTCTCCCACCTCCTCTCCTGCTCTCTTTTCTTCTCCCTGCCTCTCATCTTCCTGGCTACTCTTTAGAGGCTTTGCTTACTTAAGGCAAGGGGATTAAAAGAAGTGTAGAGCTGTGCAATAACACTTGGCAGTTACCCGTTAATCTGGATAATTCCAGCGCGATACCATCACGGTTGCTGCTCCACGGGTGTGCGTGTTTCCAGTTCTTGCTTTTGCCTCCTTGTCTAGAGAATCCAGTCTGCACTGAGCATGTCCAGGGTTTTCAACAAAGACATTTTCACTCTACATACTATATATTCTTGCTACATCTTGGCTTCTCTATATGCAACTGTGTGTCTGGTCAGTGCAAGGGAAAATGAACGCATCACTTAGCCTGAATTCATTTACCAGAATCTTACCATCTTAAGCGATAGTGCAGCTCCAGGTTAAGAGCTCTCCTCAGAAGTGATCTTGGTAAAGCTGAAGATGAGATATCTGCTGCCCTTTAGCCTCTAGCGCTGACTTGGAATGTAGAAGGGAAAACCGAAAGCCAATGTTCCTCTTTAAGCCACCTTAGCATTGAGTCTCATAAAGCTTGGACAAACCTTCCCCAGGCCGTGCCTTCTATCTTGTGTAAATGACTCACCCTTTCTTGAGTGTCTTTGGCTGACATCGTGTGGCACCACAAGTAGCTGAGACGCTGTTCAGCTTAGCTTTTGTTTATTAGAGCTTCTAGTCATGTTTCAAAGCAAGAGAATTACCGAAGGTCAGAAAATGTGTTAGAGTGTGGAACAGTCCACACCAGAGAAATCTCAAACATCTCTTAGGAAAATCTCTAAACGAGTATGTTGCCAAGTATCTTACCCTTCTGCCTGCCACATAACATGAGGGTACATGTCCCTCAAATGAAAATCCATGTTCATACCACTTTAAATCTGGAAGGTGGTTGGCTCACTTATTTTGAAGACAACTAGGCAACTCGCCCTAGCAAAATATTGGCTTCTTTGCTTTTGCTCTCAGAAAAATAAACCCTGCTATTCCTATAGACCTAAATAAGGGAGGCAGCTAGCATCAAGAAACTGGATCTAACAAAATGGTGAGGCTGCCATCTGTCTCACTTAATGAATGGGACACTCCTATTTGAGAGGAAGTTGTCTTCATTAGAATGAACTAAAATGCACATTGCAAAGCTGAAGAATAACATCATAACATTTTGTTAAATTAAAAAGTAAAACCCAAAATTTCTCTTTTTAATCTTTGCAAAGTAAAAAAGGTATCTTGCCAAGAATAAACAGATCGTCATTTTATACCTAATTAAAAAATTCATGGTGTCCTAAAATATAGACTATTCTGACTGATTATTTCTTAAAGCAAATACTCACTTGTCATTTCCAAGTTGCTTTAGTATGTGAGTAGGAGAAATTTTATATTTGATTAGAATTCAAATGTTTTATTAATAATTTGACATTTTCACCCAAGATTTCTTTTAGGGGATAGCTGAATTAAATAGGAAAAAGTACAAATAATTCATCTTTTAAAACTTAGAAACTTTTGATGTCTGGGAATTTTTAAATATTTCCTTCTTTTCTTTCTAATTTAAGAGTGATCTGTAACCTTTGTTTGATAGAAGGTCTGCTGAAGTGTCTAAGAACCATGTTCAAATATTGGTGGTAAGTAGTTCCACAACTTAAGTATGTTATGCCTAAAAATAGAACTAATTGAGGAAATTATTACTCGTGTAAATGCATGGTATACAGTGTAGAAAGGGAGCAGGTATATTTTAAATATTAGAAGAATATATTTATTAATAAAGAATTCTCAAAAATGGAATTATCAAAAAATTCAAAATTTGTGAGTAGCATTTCTCTTCTGCCTAAAAAAAAGCTTAGTTTCTTTATTGAGGATCAAGAAAAAAATGCCATTTCTTGAAGGTGGATAAAGCCTCTCAATATTGATATTTGTAGAAAATCTAGCGTCGGGTGAAAATTGAATCATTTTCCTTGAACTTACATTCATATAAAGAGCAAGAATCATGTTAAATGTGAAACATTTAAAAAAATTGAAATGCTTGAAGAATCCAAAATACACTTTGGCTTGAACTTGAGAGCTAAACTAAGTGAAAAGAAGAAAAGAATAGAAGGTAGAAAGGAAGAGAGGGAGGAAAAGAGGAAAGGTGAGAGAAAAGAAAGGGGAAGAAAGGGAGTGAAGAGGAAGGCAGGAAGGAAGAATCCAAAATTAAAAATCTACCTAATTTGGATTTGGACAGTGTCAATCCGTAACTCAGAGTTTTGTTCTTGTTTCTTTGATTGACTAAAAGCATTGAATTACTTTTCCATTTAAGGCGTGTTTTCCTTTCCTCTTCCAAGGTGCTAAGAAATAGTTTGAAGAAACCAATAATCTATCTAGTTCTTATTGCATTTGCTTTGTCAGACAACCTTGTCAGTCTGAGAACATGTCAGAAGGTGCGTGCACTACTTCTGCTTACATCTCATTGGCCAAAACTTGGTCCATCCCAAACTTTGCTGCAAAGAAAGCTGGGAATTATAGTTTTTATTCTTAATGACCATGTGCCCATCTAAAAATCAGGGGCTTCATTTCTTTGTAAGGAAGAGAAATATATATAGAAGAATGCCTAGCTGTCTCTATCACAGAGTTCAAACTAATTGGCATGATTTCTTGGGATAGTGTTTTCATTTATAGTACTTTAATTATAATACGGTATCGAAAAAATATGCATATACGCTTCAGTACTGTGAGGAATCATCACGTCTGTGAAACGAGAATTTTTGCCTTGTCTTGTATCTTTATCTGATCTTTATGGTTAGAAAGAAAGAAAAATGAATCTACAGCCCAAGATGCTTCTATGTTTCCAATAATTCTGCAGAGTGTAGGTTAGTTTTTCTTTTCTGGGAATTGAATCTAAATTTCAAGAGCCGATCTGATTTATTGCTTGGTCTCACTCTCTTGCTACAATAATAAATTACTTCTTTTATGGTCATAACACTTAAACTATTTTATTTCGGTAGGACCTTCTCTTCTGAAATATTATTTTCTTGTCATCCAACTTTATGAATACATAATGGACATCAGTGCTGGGAAAGGTGGGGCAGGATGGGTAAGTGAGATGAGTATGATCTTTCCTTTTCCGTTATTGTCTCTCAGCAAAAGTTCAGCCTGTTTTTCCCTTCATCTGTTTTTCTTCAAAAACATAATATTGGCTAGAAAAGAATGAGTATTTAAATTCTCTAAGAAAAAAATACAATTGAGGAAAAAGTATAAAATTTTTTTGTAATTATATTTTATTATACATTCTTCCCAGGCTGGTTTTGTGTGTGTTTGTGTGTATGCGCACAGGGGAGAGAGACAGAAACAGAGAAACAGAGACAGAGACATCTTCTAGGTACCACTTATTAAACAATATCCCAAAAAGCGATTTTAGTCACTGAAAAAATGTTGGTTATATTCTCCTAATACCTTGTGCCTGCAGATCTGGCAGTTGCCACTGATGATTTAAACAAGATTGGGTGTTTATTCATGTTGTACACACACATCTGCACACAAACTTCAACACTTGAGTACACCATTTTCGGAATAATCATATTGTTAAAATGTGCCATATGACCCACTTTCTTAGATGATAAATAGCAAATGATTATTTTAGGACGTGGAAGTTAAAAGAAATAAAATGTCTAGTACAATATGCTATTTCTCTACAAGATAAAATGTTAGCATTGAAAAGGACCCCAGCAATTCCATTTGCCCAGTTTACAGGTGAGGAGACTGAGGCTGATAGTTACAGTGGCTTTTGCCCCATGTCCCATCAGGGCTGCTATGCAAGTTCTCAGTCCAGTCTTCTTTCCTCTACATTTGGTGACCATCAGCTGTAACAAGTCCTGACTAACCCAGGCCTTTGCTGCTGACCACACTGTGTTGCCTTTTTTGCCTGGGCCTATTGTGGCCCCGGTTGTCAAGGCTACAGGACAGCCACAGAAAGACACCTGCTGTTGGCTCACTGCCTCTTCACCTTCCCTCTGCTCCGGTGTGAGAATCAGAAAGTCGCCTTACAGAGGGCCTTTGGCTCTTGTCTTATCTTTTCTTTGCTGTTTTTCATGTTTGCTTTTGTCTTCTCAGGGCAAATAAGAAATTTCAGACCTCAGATAACTATTCTTTGCTTACTGAAAGACAGAACAGCTCAGTCCTGGCTGCCACCTTCCTCTTTACTCTTGGTTTAAACATACTGACACATGCCCTAGACAAGTTCCTAACAGTTTTTCACTAACTGTTCAATGTCAGTCCCTTCTAAAAATTTTATTCCTGATTACATTACTGCCTTATGTAGCTTCATTTCTTTTATACCTCTTTTTAAAGAGGATTACTCTCTTCTCCTTCTGGCTTCTTAAATCAATTTTAAACCTTAAATAGCAGTTGTTGAATGAAGTTTTACAAAATAGTTTACTGGGATCACATATCTAATATGAAACCAAGAGGCTAATCATTGCAATTATTCCCACTGAATTCAGCTAATGATATACAAATAAGAGCATTATGTATGTAAATGTTAATTAGCTTGCTGGTTCCTTCATCATAACTTGCACGTTATGTCATGCAGTCTTTTCTTTGCATTGTCTAGGGTTTTTGTTATTATAAATCATCATGTTTAACCCACTTATTCAACTAATTTATTAATATTTATTTAGGTTCTTCTATAGCTTTTAATTTTTGCCATGTCTCTAAACAAGAAAAATTGTTCTCTGTGCATGACATTTTTAGGCAAAATATAATATATGGAGCACCAAGTTAAATATCCTTCAAGAATGGCATTTTGGGCAATTCGTGTGGCACACTTAACTTGTTTCTACAGGACAAGCAAAGCTTACTAATTCCATTTGTTATTTTTAAAGCACTTGTTTAGTGTGGTGGATCTTAAAAAATCGGTTGATTGGTGTTAGACATTTTAACATCTCAGAGAAAGGCCGTTGATTATGGAACCCAGATTATCTAGAATTCACCAGAAGCCGAGATCGCTTGGCCCTCTGTAAGGTTCTCTTTTTGCTCCCACGCCTGCAAAGTCTTTGCTCTGAAGTCTCTGAGCTCTGGTTGCATTGGTCGCATTAAACTTTGTCAAAAAGGAAGCTTGGGTAGTGGTTTCAGGGTAGGGTTGAGAAGACAAACTCCTGGTCCTCTTTTATTCTTTCCTTGTTTTTTATAGGGCTTGTGGCCACCAAACTTCCTTGATTTTTTTCTGCCTGAGCTGTTCTTTTCCATATCTATAAATATGGTACCACGTAATAATTACGGTCTTTACGAAAATGGAGAGTTTTTATTAAAGTTTCCCTTCAAATCTATGATATCATATGACAAATGCTGCCAGAAGGCCAGAGTCTTATTAGTATCAGTGATAATTATAATAAGAATATATCTAATTTTCTTTGAAAGACATAGATATTCCAATTTTCATCCTGTATAATTCAAAGGAAATTTGGGTATTAACACTTCAAAATACTTTTACAACTGTAGGGGGAGATCTGAAGTGAAAAGAATTAATATCCACTTCAGTTCCTAAAGCAAAATACTTGACACAGAATAACAAAGCTATTTCTCATCCTATGGTGATAACTTACAGGTGAGCACTCCCACTGAGAACTTCTGATCTGGAAACACTAAGGAATTTCTGCCATTGGAGGTAAAACAAGACAAAAATGGTCTTCTCGGTTGTGCTTACTTTTCAAATATTTCTGAGACCTCAGACGTAACAAGAACTCTGCTACCTGGCAACCCTCATCTATCCACAAGATAGATTTCTGTTTCTGAGAACCGGAAAACAAACAGAAAAGGTCTCTGACTATCCCAATAGATTTTATAAAAATCTATACTCTTAAACTCTTGAGTTTTATTCATAGGAAAGTTCTGCAATCCTTTGTTTAAATCCTGCCTACTCTGAACTGATACACAATTCTAGTTATCTTAATGAAATAGTTTTCAGGCACATAACAGATTAGAAGCAGAAAATGAGAAAGGTAGATATTATATAAAATAGCAGAACTATTGACAGTAATTAAACACACATCTCTAACTAAAAGAACAGAGATAGAAAACTAATATAAAAATTTAAACCACAGTTGTATGAAGATTATTAAGGTAAGAGCCTGTGGGCATCACTGACTGTGCTTTTGCTTCACAAAACAGGATTTTATTCATATTATGATGAATTCAGATTATCAATAAAAAAATTATTTGTGTGAATTAAGAATAGGTATCTCTTTCTAAAGACAGTTTCCTTTTACCTGTCCTAAAATTCTATTAATTATTGACCTTTATCTAAATTAGATGCTTTACTTTCACCTGCTGGAAAATTTTTTCTGATAACCATATGTATCTTCAGGGTCTACAATTTGAATAGGCACCCTTTCAATGTAGCATTGCTATTTCCTGCAGAACCTACACACACCAGTATGTGGTGGCACTCTGGTCACTACAGTTTTCTTAAATAATTAGGTTAACGTAAATCACATTTTAGAAGCCTCTTCTTCAAAAATGATTAAAAGGGCAAAGCACCAGTAATACCACACACATATATCATGCATGTTCTGAATAGGAACCGTGGTCCGGTGAGAAGCTATGTCTGGGGGAAACGAATGAATAGGTTTTCAAGATTGTGGGCCCTGACATTAGTTCTCTGGACTTTTCCCCTTTGATAAATTTTCCTCCACTTGGAAGTTGACAAAGTGTCTCTTCTAGCAGAAAGCCCTGATTCTTTTCAGGTACAAAGATTTCAAAGTCCTAGGATATTTCACAGCAACGGAAGTGTTTACAGAAAACATGAGTGTGGTACGCTTTCTCCGTGGGAAGTAGTCATTCACCACAAGATCTTGCCTACATTCAAAATAAACTTGCTTCCTGGCACATTCTTGGTCTGTCAGCCCTCTGTAAAAGGAGATCTCTGTGTTGATATTAGCAGCTTATATGAAACTGAGACATGTTTCTTTCTCATTTGTGGCTAAGACCGATTTGCTCTCTGGTGTGTAAAACTGGCAATACCCAGAAGATACTACTGATCTAGAAGTTTCACTGCAGGTAGCTACCATACTAGCATCTGATAAGCCAGCTACATGGGTGAGACAAGATTAGATGACTTCCTTCAAGTCACACCATGTACCGGTATCCACTGGTGGCAACTTATGGCTGCTGCTACCTTTTTTCAAAACACCCCTACCAAGCATTCACTCTGTGTGAGGTACTGTGGGGGCACTAGAGATATAAGGCAAAATAAGAACAGACAGTCTGTCCACAGGGGGCTCAGAGCCTAGAGGTGCTGGTGCATTAACCCTCAAAGCCCTGAGCAAATGCCTGATTGTGCTCTGCACAAGCTCTGATGAGAGGTGCCATGGCTTTCCTTCCAGGTTCTGAGCCCCACCCATCCCAAGAGGAAGGAGGGGGACATTTGCAACCTTCCTCTGTCTCCCTGTGCATTCAAGGAACAGTGAGCATCTGCTTTCCACAAGAAGCTAGGGGAGTGTTAAAAACAAATCAAATGCACATCTTTTCTTTGAGAAGCTTACAACAAAAACCCTCGTAGCTTTCAAGTGGTTGATGAGTTTCTCACCTCCAATTTGGTCTCTGCAACCAACACCTGTTCACTCTATGACATTAAAGTGCTACTAAACCCTAGACGTCCCCATTCACCTGGGCAGATGTGTGCCACATTTTTTGTTGTGATTCTATATGAAAGAGCAAATGGACAGACAAAATAAGTGCCGTATTGCTCAGGACCTGAGTAACATATCCCAGAACTAGAGTCGCCCATTTTAAACAAACCAAAGCAAGTCCGAAAGACCTCTTGGGTTGCATTCAAGACAGCAAGTCTACAGCTTCTAACAATCAAAAACAATTATGGCTGCTACTTGCTTCAGCGAGACCAATAGACATTTTCTTGTTACCTCTGTGGTGCCATAGGGATGAGTTTGATCAGTTAGCATTTAAACAAAACTACACAGAGCAGATAACTAAAAGTGAGGGAACTCGCTGAAGGAGCAAAAACAATGCCATGTAACTATGGCATAATTGCAGGTAAAGCCATAATTGTTTCTTTATTAATGTGTCTGAAAAACTGGATATTATTGTTTTTATTATGATTATCAAAAGCTTGATAGTAATATTTAAATGAGGAGAATGACTCTAAGCCTCTTTGCGTTGCTGTGTCCGACAGAATAACAGTAAGTTTGCTCTCACGTTTGTAATGCCAACTCTGCCATCTTATGGAAAATACTGGAAGTACCTAAAGCACGTCATTATATTTCAAAGGCAAGGATTGCTGGTAAGAGGACAGAAAGACAAGGACATTATACCTTTTGTCTATTTCTACATGTTTTTAACCTTTAACATTTTTACCAGCAGAAATCGTTTATTGAAAAATCTTTCAACCTTCAATAATTCTTAGACTGCTTGCCAACCAAGATGTCTCTCAACATCGACACTGGAACTCGATGTAAAAATCTTGAATGATATTTTGTACCAATATGAATTTCTACTGTCCCATAACACTGTGTAGTGACTTCACTGTATATTAACTTCTTTTCTACAGACTTTGAGCTACCAGATGAATTAGTTGACAAAGTTGAATCCTGTCATGGAACTGTTCCATATGATGTTGGTAGCCTGTGAAAAAAATGAATGTCTTTTTTCTTCTACAAACTGATAACAAGACTTGTTTTCACAATTATTTTCTACATTTTTTGTGTGTATAATACTTGTACCTTATGCTCATATTCTAAACTGACCAGAAAGTGTTATTTAATAGAAACTACATACATTTTTTATGTCTCCCTGAACCCTTTGATTCTGGGTAAATTTACGATAAGTTAGCAGTAATAGACTATCCTTTTCAACTATGAATAAAAATGTACGTTGAAGTAGACGATGACTACTGCTTTTGCTATGTTTTTCCTCACTATAGTATGTATTTATCACAGTACACTTGGAACACGCATGCATCTCAAATGTCCCTGCTTTCTTCAGGTTTCAAGGGGTTACCCCCTATTTCATTCACCAATAAAAGTCTCAGACTGTGTGACGATAAGAAACCCAGTCCCTCCGCCAAGAATTTCCGAGCAACCCTGGAGAATGTCTAGATGCTCTGCGAGTGCACCTGGGGTAACTTGCCATGGCTCACGGCAGACGGATGCTCTGTCGTCTCTGCCACGCCTGGGACTCTCCTAACCACCTCTGGCCACTGCGGCTCACTCCAGGCTGACACTCTAGGAAGCAGGAGCTCTCTTTTGATTTCCCAAGCAACGCTGAAACAAACCTTTGCAACTAGCAAATTTTACTACAGTTTGATTGATAAATATGGGGATTATACCACAGAAAAGGGCGCCTAAAATAGGTCTTGGGCACCAGGGAGCCTAGTCATTCTGAGTTCACCTTCCCAGACCGGTCTCCCCCAGCTCCTCTCTCCTTGCACGCCTGCCTGCCATCCTCTTCCTCCCAAAGAGACCTGCCCACTGTGATTTCTTCACAGCCTCCTGGTCAGGTCGCCTCCACCCCAACACAATCGGGAAGTAAAATCCTCTTAACATCGGAGTACTGTAATCTCCACAGAGAGTATTCGAGAATACTGTGTTGTTTACATTATTTAATAGAACATTTAACATCTGACCCGAACCATCTGCACTGGCAGTCCAGCCCAAGATCAGGCTTCACCAAAAACAGTGAATGAAATTCATCTTGAAGCAAATGCTAGCACCTCATAGTGGGGTCATTGCAGAGAAAAAAAAAAAAAAAAGCTTGGTGGGGGGGTGCTAGGGTATATGAGAACTTTATGTGCTATTTTTGCAATGTTTACGTAATTATAAAATTACATTCATTAAAAGAAGAGGAGGCTTGTTTCAATGACGGCTCCCAGATTCTACCCTTAGAGATGAAAGCACAACATAAAAAATTATAAATGTTTTGCCCTGTTTCCATTTGTCAAAGATTGAAATATACTTTCAGAGCACCTATCTACTTACGAGCAAAATAAATAAAGAAAAAATTAAATTGCCAATAAAAGCGTGAACTGTAATTTGAAAGAAAGAAAAAAAAGTTTAAATTGCTAATACTGTTGCCTTTTCCCTTGGGTGGACATTGGAATTGCCATGCCCAGTTGGACAAATGGAAATGATAGTAGATGTTCTTATAATCTAATCGTGGCTATGAATATACTCTGCAGACTAGTATGCATTCTTTTCCTGCTCTTCTGTTCTTTACCTGTGTCTAAATAATTTAAACTTTGTTCATCTCATGGTGCCTCCTCTCCAGCCCCACTGCCACTGCATTAGTTGGCTCTCACCATCCCTTAATTAAATTGCCTCCTACTGCAGCTTAGCCCCTCCACCTTTCCCCCAAAACTCTGCTTTCAATATTATATTTCTAAAACAACAAATCTGAGCTTTGTTTTATCGTCCTGTTTAAAATCTTGAAATAGAATAAAGAATCAGCCTGACATATGTGCTCTTCCATTGACCCCACCCAGATCATCAGCCTGGTCTCTCACTACTCCCATTTTCACACCTGGGTGTCCCTTTCTTGCTCTTGTTCAAACATTGCCCCTGCTTTTTCATCCTTCTATGATTTGGGAGCTCTTTATATATTAATATAATGTACACATCATCTTTAATGCTAGATATGTTTTCTCATTCTTCAAGGCCCAAGTCCAATTGTGTCTCATTAAAAAAATCACTCAACATATAATTATTGAGCATTTATTATGATGAATCTGCTAGGCAGAATTGGTCTGTCTATACTCCAGGGACTTTAGCATGACTTCCATTACTACACACTGAATCCTAACTACACCTACGACATCCTGAGCTCCCCAGGTGCTTTGTAAACAGGACTCACGCTAGCTTTTATGGCAATTGTACCACCCTGTTCATTCCCATTATGTCCTCTGTAACCTAGGGCCATAAGGTGATCACTCACTGCCCCACCTTTACCCCCACCAAACTCCACTGTTTAGTAAAAACTCCCCATCCTGCACCTGTTTAATGGGTTTATTAAACTCTATTTCAGGCACTTATATTGACTTTTATTAAACTTAATTTTGTTAGATTCAGCCAAAAAAACCAACTTATTGATTATTCTTCTCAGACTCATGTGATCTGCAGGTATGCAAACATGTTTTTATCCAGAAGCTACAAATTATTGAATAGGGCAAGAATTAGTAAGTGATTATTGCCAAATAATCACATTTTTCACATCAGTCAGGCCCCAAATGCTTCCTTAGAAATGGGATGATGCACTACTTTCGGTAGGGTGCCATTCTGAACCCCAGATTCCACGATTTCCTAGTCTCTCTGGTGCAGTCGAATGTATTAATTTTATGAAAAAGAAATAAAGTTTTTCTGACCTGAGGTGTTCTTTGAGAATTCATCTTGTTTCATAAAGATAACCACTGGTTTTTTATAAGATGTTATAAATTATACCATGGCATCTTACCTGGAATTTCCACTAAATTTACCAATTTATGATTTGTGAAATCTACTTACATCCACTTTTTGAAAATTTTCATGTGGATTGCCCATTTTCAGTCTTGTGGTACCTCTCTCTTCCTCTAAGATCCTCCAAGTTCCCAAAGAGCAATGCTCTTATTTGAAGTGTTTTTTGTTTTGGGGGGTTTTTTGGGTCTTGCTCTGTTTCCCAGGCTGGAGTGCAGTGGTGTGATCATAGGTCACTGCAGCCTTGAACTCCTGGGCTCAAGTGATCCTCCCACCTCCACCTCCTGAGTAGCTGAGACTCTAAGCACACACCAACATGCCCTGATATTTTTTTTTTTTAATTATCTTGTACAGATCTTTCTATGTTGCCCAGGATGGTTTTGAATTCCTGGGCTTAGGTGATCCTCCCACCTCGACCTCCCAAAGTGCTGGGATTACAGGTGTGCGCCACCACACCCAGCCTCTCACCTGCAGTTTTATTCGTTCAATCTTTCAACAAGTAGTTTTTGAACCTCTATAATGTGCCAAGCACTGCACTGGGCTCCAGGGCTCACCTTGAGCCAAGCAGATACAATTTATTTATTCAAAGAGTTCTCATTACACACCAAGGGACCAACTAGATCTTCTCTTTTCTCCATGTAAACTTGGAACAAACAAGTGAATGCATTAAAATACATTCACATTATGATAAGTGTCATGAACAAATTAACAGAACTCAGCACCAGAAAGAATTTTTTTAAAAAAATGTAGCAGAAGGATGTGATAGAAAGGAAACGGATGTGGAAACATAGGGCCCTACCTTCCCTGGAGTGGCCAGATAACACCTCTCCGAAGAAATATCATCCTGTCTGAGACCTGAAGGAGGAGTCAGTGATGCAAAGAACCTCAGGAGATGCCTTTCAATCTGATAGAGGAACAAGCACAAAGGTGATGAGATGGGAGAGAGGTGGACATATTCAGGGAACTGAAAGGAGCCCTCCATGGTGGAGTACAGGGAGTTCAGGAGACGGATTGGAGAAGAGGGTGGACATGTGGGAGGTAGGAAGTAGCCAGATCATTCAAAGCCTTTTAGGTCAAGGCAAGAAGTTGAGGTTCTAGTCAATAGGAAATCGCTGGAGGGTGTCAGGTCTTAAGCTGCAGTGGGGAAGCCTAATCACCTCAATGTCACCTCTTTGGGGAACAAATACCAGCAAATACTAGGAATTGCATGTATCTTTAAAAATCAGAATTATTGGCAAAGAACAAGGGTACTGCACTTTTCTTCTACTTAAGCAGAAATTAAATTTAATGTCATCCCTCCCTGCTTTTGCCATCTTGATCCTTTGAGAATACCCAGATACCAAGGCAGAGCAAAGTATGTGCTTGTTCAGCTCACTGTGACACATAATAATCTGACATTAGTCAGTATGTTGGAATTGGAAATTCAATCACAAAAGACATTTCTGCTTCCAGATTATGTAGAAATGGACTTCATTAAGTTTGCTTTCAAAGAGTGTTTTTCCCAAAAGCTGATGTCTCCTTAAATGGTTACGTTAAAGGGCTCTAATGAAGACTTACATGAGCTGAAATATCAGCACTAATGGTGCTTGATTCTGTCCTTGTCATTTTGGTGATGAGAAATAAAAGAAGACTGGATATCTCCAGTTAATGCAATCCTTTTAGAGCTCTTTAATTGAACGAGTCTTTAAGGGACAAAATGTCCTGGGAAATAAAAACCAGCTAAAGCAATTTCTTTGGGTTGCATTGATACAGAGCAAGCATCTTCAGAGGAAGGAGGGGTCAGTAGCTGGCGCTGAGCTGCCACTTAAAGCCACGTTCCGTCCCCACCGCTGTTCCCCTCTCCCCTCCCTTATCTTCTCTTTTCTTCTCTACCTTTCCTTCCTCCTTCTAATCTTTCTGCACTCTTGGAGATGTTCCTCTCCACCTTATTTTCATCCACCACTCACTCTTTTCATATTTTGAGTCAGTGAAGTGTCTCAGAGCCCAAGTGTCCTTGTCTATGAAGGGATGCTGGCATCTGTCCCATTTGATTGCTAAGCGAGACAATATGTGGAAAGTAGATAACACCGGCCCTGACATACTGATGCGCCTACAAGCCTTAGTCTTCCCTCACCCATTCCACCCCATTCAACCCTCCCTTTTCTGCTCTTCCCTTCCCATGCCACAGGTCAAGCTGTTCACATAGTCAACACACACTTCACCTGTGCCCCTTGGGTCTAGAGGCTAGAGCCCCCAGTAGAGAGTTTAATGCGCTCAGAAGTATATTCCAGCATTCAGAGTAAACATCTATTTTGGTTTTTATTTCAAGAGGTTTCAAAAAAATTACCCAAATCCTTTTGCTAATTAAAGGCAGGATTGTTTGGGGAAAGCTGTATAGTGAAGTTGAATCCTATACCTGCCTTCGTGCCTTCTTACCCAGAGGCATGTAAGCACCTGGATGTTACAGCAACCTGTCAGCAGAAGCCAATCCAAGGAAAGAACTAACATCCAGTTAATGAGGACATAAAACAAGCCCTCCTGAGTAACTCTCCTCCAAGCAGAAGTCAGGGACCCAGTCTCATTCTGTATTCTGGCTTTGTCATCACCTAGGACCTTGGAGTTTTTTGCCTCTAGGTGTACAAAAAAAGAAAGAAAGAAAGAAAGAAATTAGGAGTGACTGCTTCGGAATTTTGTTAGAGGACAGTCCTAGAAGTGGTACACATCACTTTTGCTTACATTCCTTAGAGCAGAGCATAGTCATAGGACCCCACCAAATAGCAAGGAAAGCAGAAAAATGGAATCTACCTCTGGCCCAAGAAGAAAAGGAAATAGAATATGATGAACACATAGCAAATGTTTCCATATAATCTTTTATTACAAATAGTTTTGTTTAGCATTTTTTCATTGTAATATGTATGACACTTGATGTATTGGGATTTTGCCAATATTTAAGAAAATTAGAGGATTGAGGGCAAAAGAAAATGTCCTCAAACTTTAAGTTCCCATAGAATAACAGTGACTGTCTTAATCTGAATCGTTCTTCACATCCTACAAAAACCACAGTCAACCAGGAGAGTAAATAAGGCCACCTGCAGCATTCTCTGGGGGTACCCTATAACCTCCCTTCTCCTAGCAGTACAGAAATCTCTTACCCCTGTTCTTTCTTTCTTTTCACTTTTTTTCTTTTTTTTTTTTGAGACAGAGTCTCACTCTGTCACCTGGGCTGGATTGCCGTGGCATTAGCCTAGCTCACAGCAACCTCAAACTCCTGGGCTCAAGTGATCCTCCTGACTCAGCCTCCCAAGTAGCTGGGACTACAGGCACATGCCACGACACCCAGCTAATTTTTCTATTTTTTGTAGAGACGGGGTCTTGCTCTTGCTCAGGCTGGTCTTGAACTCCTGAGCTCAAGTGATCCTCCCGCCTTGGCCTCCCAGCGTGCTAGGATTACAGGCATGAGCCACCATGCCTGGCCTCTTTTCCACCTTTTTGTGGCTCCTTGGTCTCCTCGATATTTTTGCTAACCACTCACTCCTTGTGCTCAGCCCCTGGCATCAGTTCTGGAAGGGCCAGATGCCAGGATTGGGAGGACAGAGATGGGAAAAATAGTATGCTAAAAGTCTTGGCAACTTTCTATTCCTTGAGCTGCACTACTTAAGGCATCCGTGTGTTAGGTAGGTAGAAGGGTGTGAGGTAGGTAAGGGGGAAAAAAACAACTACCCTACATCATTGAAATCATTTCTGCTCTGTAAAAGCCAGTTCAGAGCTAGGAAGAAAAGCAGTCCTCTAATAGACGACAAACTAAAGAAGAGTAAGCCATAGCTCATGAACCATGTTATCTAACTTCAGGTCACTGGTGGATGTCTTTACATGACTGCAGAGCCTTTTTTAAACTCTTATTTAAGTGCATTCATTACTTCTGGGGGGAGATTGTAAACTGAAATATTCACAGTATAAATGTGGCACTATGAGTTAACATTAAAAATGCACATACCCTTTAACACAGCAATTTTTAGAAAGTTGTCCTACAGATATACCGACACATGTGTAAAAAAATTATTCATTGTTTTCACTGAAGCATTTTGGTAGTAAGAAAAGATTAGAAATAACTCAACGCCTATCATTGGGAAACTGCCCAAATAAATTATGATACTGCCATGCAAGTGGTCATTATGTGATCGTCAAAAAAAGAACGAAGAAATCTATGTGCTAGAGCAACAGTCCCCAACCTTTTTGTCACCAGGGACCAGTTTTATGGAAGACAATTTTTCCAGGGACCGGGGTTGGGGGTGGGAGGAGATTGTTTTGGGATGATTCAAGGGCATTGCATTTATTGTGCACTTTATTTCTATTATTATTACATTGTAATATATAATGACATAATTATACAACTGGCCATAATGCAGAATCTAATGCCGCTGCTGGTCAGACAGGAGGTGGAGCTCAGGTGGTGACGCAAGTGACGGGAAGCTGCTGTAAATACAGATGGAGCTTCCCTCGCTTGCCCACCGCTCACCTCCTGCTGTGTGGCCAGGTTCCTGTAGAACATGACACAGTATGTTCATAAAAAAAGGGGAAAGAGATCATATGATTATAAAAAGTTTAAAATTTCTCGGGAAAGATGTAAAAAAACTCACGTTACACTGGTCATCTCTGGGAACAAGGACAGGGTAGCTGGGGGCCACAGACCAAGGAAGGAGAATTTTTAGATATTCCTAATATAATATATCCAGGAAAATTCAAGTTGATAATTAATTAAATGTTCTGGTCTTCAACCAGCAGTGCCATAGGCTACTGAGAGAAGGGTCTCAGCTCCTCTTTTAAGCTGGAACATTCCAGGGAAGAAGCATCTCCTTGAAGCCAATTTGACTAAAGCATTACAGAGCAGAGGCGTAGGAGCTGTGTAGGCTACATTTCCTCCGTCCCCCTATGGAGAGCCCTTTCAGGTGCCATCTTAGGAGAATCTAGACTTTCCTTTTGCAAGAAAGGCAGCATTTGCTTTCATGGGCAATTGGACTCTGCTCTCTTAAAGTTTTTTCAGCTTGGCACAAGCTCAGGAAAGTAAATAGCAAAAATAGGTGAACCATAAAATTAAGCCTACATCATAGGGGTGTTAACTAAAGCCATTAATTTTGTCATTTGGGATCTAAATATTGGAGTAGGACTTTGATGATACTGTGAAATTGTACCTCAAGTAGACTAATCTAGAACAGTAATACAGCAAACAGCATGATTGGAAAATTTGAAAAACTACTCAAGCTTTCCAGTTGGTATTTACATTTGCACATTCCCATCTTTAATGACATAAAATGAAATAGCTTTACAGATGCTTAATGCATCAGGGCTCAGTGAATCTGGAGGAAAAGCAGATGGCTTATGTATATCTGAACGCATTTTAATATTAAACAAATAAACCACAATTAGATGGGCGTGGCAGAGGCATATCCTATTGAATGCTTACTTGTGTGAAGGGGCTATATCAGATGTTTGTCCTCGGTACTTTTCAAAAGTGTATTCAAAATGGCTGCAGGGCAAGGACTAGGGGAATTAAACAAGGTTAAGAAGCAAGACAGCAGAGGAGTGAGAATTCTCAGTGCGGCACAGAGGAGTACTAGGATGGAGGCTGCGGCCTGTGCCCAAGAGGGAATGGAGGACCTTTGTTCACACAGCTGCTCAGCCTCTGTTGGGCTGTGTGTGGGACTAGGGTTGTTGCTGAACTAAAGACGGAGATAAGCTAAATCGACCTATATTAGAAATGTCATGGAGATATATGGTAGAAAGAAGCCTGAAGAAGTGGGAAAGGCAAGGAGGAAGAAGGAAAGGTAGGTTGAGAGTCTGCAGAGGCAGAAATGAGATTGGAGTAACATAAGGAACTTTAAGAAGAGTGAACACTCACTTCACAATGTATACATACATCCAGACATCCAGCTGTTCACCGTAAATATATACAATGTCTATTCAACAGTGGTACTTCGATAAAGCTGAAAAAGATTGTTTTCAAGATTAGAATAATTCTGAGAGTGTCCAAAAGAGATCAATAGCATTAGCATCACCTGGGGACTTGTTAGAAATGCAAATTCTTAGTTCTTACTTAGACCTACCAAATCAGAAACTCTTGGGTGAACCCAACAGTCTGTGTTTAACAAGCCCTCCAAGTGATTCTGAAGCACTCCTAAGTCTGAGAACCACTGCTCCACACCTTCTTTTTAACATGATATTCAAGTTGACCTGTGTTATAAATACCCCGATTAAACATAAACGGGATCTAAAATTGCTAGAGGCTCTCTTATGCAGACCAGCTAGGTAGGCAACAGACTTATTTGCTGAAAGAAATATTAAGAAAAAAAAATTCCTCCCTTGGGAAAAAAACCCAAACACTTGTTGTTGGCACATTTCTAGAAACTAAGCTCTAAATAAAATTTGCAAATTGGTGGATGAAAACGGATAATGAGGACAGGCAGGTGACAATAGGAGTTTATTTGGATTAACTTCCGAAAAAAACAAAAACTAGAAATTTTTTTTGGATTTTTAAACCATAGCAGTGGATAAGAATGGAAAGGTAAACAGCAAAACCAAATTCTGGTTTGTTTGGTTTTTTTAATTAAAAAATGAAAAGGAAAACAAATGAAGAGTATTTGGAGCTTATGAGTCACCCGAGGGTCCCCTTGGTAGCAGTGCAGTCAGTGTAATGGGCTGGGAAGAGCTTGGGTTTTCAGACCTACAGCCAAGGGTTAGGGTTCTGGACCGGCCAGCTGCAAATTACATCATTCTGGGTAATTTGCTTAACATTGGGGATTTACATGCTTTCATTTGTTCTTACTTTGCTCTATTGTGGGAGAAATAGAGATAATACATGTAAACTATTTAATTATAGATAAACTTACCAAATAAATAAGCTCTTTTCTTAAAAAAAAAAAAGGAGGAGGAGGACGAAGACAAAACAGAACAATATCTAAAGTGTGTGTTAGGAAATCTTAGTGTGTTTCTTGATAATGCAATAGCCCCCTTCTCTATAACCTCACAAAAAAAATAAAATAAAAACATCAACTAAAGACTTATATTACTTTTTGGAATCGGATTTACAAGTTTTTTCTGTGTATGGTACTGGGTTGACATGGGGTTTGAGTTGGAAGCAAGAAAGCCTCACATTATTTGGATTGAATTATTAAAATTGAGATTATAAGCCCAGTACGTTTTTTCTGTATATTTAATGTTTGGGGCCATTGACATCATTACTTACTTACTGATTGTGGTCAGAAATTTTAAAGAACTTGAGTCTCAGCCAGGTACAATGGCTCATGCCTATAATCCTGGCGTTTTGGGAGGCCCAGGCAGGAGAATCATTTCAGGTCAGAAGCTCAAGACCAGCCTGAGCAACAGAGAGACCCCCGTCTCTTAAAAAACAAAAAACCTTGGGTCTCCAGGTTCTTGTCACTTATTTTATGCAAGAGGCTGGGTGGACACCATCTTCTACAGTGGGGTCAAATCCTATTCAGGAGGTTAAGTTGTAAAATGAGTGCATGAAGCAAAAGTTAAATGCGGTCAAAATTTCCGTTATATACACTGTAATTCACCCCCCAAATACAGCGCCCAGAAACTTGTTTGTACACTCATGTTCAGCCAGGCCAGGAGATTCTCTGACATTAAATGCACAGCTCTTCATCAGTTATCTAAGTCCACATGCAGGCAGTGACAGAAGACAAGATAAAGTCCTGGTCTTTATGTAAATTACATTCTAGGTAAGGAGGCAGAAAAGAATTACATGGACAAGTAAATAAAATTATGTCAGATAGTTTTATGTGCAGTGAAGATGAATAAAGAAGAAGAAAGAGCTTCAGTACCGAGATGAGAGTTATGATTGCACATAGCACGACCAGGAGAGACTTCATTGAGAAGGTGACATTGGAGTGAAGACAGGAAGGTAGGTGGCTTGGAGGCTGGGAGAGGAGGCCAGGACACTGCCAGGGAGTGAGGAAAGGCAGGTGGGTGGAGATGAGGCAGAAAGGGTGGCAGGGGCCAGGTCCCCAAGGCCTCAGAGGCCAGTGCACCAAGTCCACAATTACTCTGAGTGACTTGGGCGTCAATTGGAGAGTTCAGAGTAGAGGAGTAATATGATGGGACCAGGATTTTTAAAGGATCCTTCTGACCCCTTTATTAAGACGAGACTATTGGGGAGCAATAACAGAAATGGGCAACAGGTGGGGAGACTCTGGCAATATACCAAGTAGGAGAGGGTGGTAGCTTCCACCACAGCCGTGGGGGCAACTGGGTTTAGAAGTGACTGGATTCCATGGTCATGTGGTCACCAGTCAGATGAGTTTGTTGATGGAGCTCTGCTATGGTGCGAATGTCCCCCAAAATTCATGTAGTAAAAATTAATCACCAATGTGACAGTATTAAGAGGTAGGGCTTCTAGGAAGTGATGAAGTCATGAGGCCTCCTCCCTCATGAATGAGATTATTGAAGCCTTTAAAAAAGCCTTGACACAGTGTCCAGCCCTTTTTGCTTCCACTCTTCTGCCCTGTGATGCAGCAATAAAGCCTTCACGAGATGCCAGACCTGCCAGGACCTTGATCTTGGACTTTCCAGCCTCCAAAACTGTGAGAAATAAATTTCTGTTCTTTATAAATTACGCAGTCTGTGGTATTTTGTTATAACAGCACAAATGGACTAAGACAGGTCTTTACAGTGGAGGGATCCAGCTGTCACCCCTGGACCTACTGGTCAGTCTTCCCACCACACAAAGTGGGAAACCAGACATCAGGTCCCTTCTGAAGGATGCAGTACTCCTCCAGCACTGACACACAGTGCTTCTGTCAAAAATTCGGGCCTGCTTTGATCAAACATGCAGAGCTAACTTCCGGTTTACATACTGTTGGTGGGAATGTAAATTTGTACAGCCATTGTGGAAAATGATGAGGTTCCTCAAAAAACTAAAAATAGAACTATCATTTGATCCAGGAATTACACTTCTGGGTATATATCCAAAAGAATTGAAATCAATATGTTTAAGAGATATCTGCATTCCCATGTTAACTGCAGCATTATTCACAATAGCCAAGATATGGAATCCACCTAAGTGCCCATCACTGGATGAAGGGATAAAGAAAATGTGGAATATACAGGCCGGGCGCGGTGGCTCACGCCTGTAATCCTAGCCTCTGGGAGGCCAAGGCGGGCGGATCGTTCTGAGCTCAGGAGTTCGAGACCAGCCTGAGCAAGAGCGAGACCCCGTCTCTACCAAAAAATGGAAAGAAATTAATTGGACACTAAAAACATATGTAGAAAAAATTAGCTGGGCATGGTGGCGCATGCCTGTAGTCCCAGCTACTCGGGAGGCTGAGACA
>NW_012148363.1:1986846-1991476 GCF_000956105.1 Propithecus coquereli | reverse complement strand
AAAAAAAAAAAAAAAAAACAAATACTGTATGATCTCTCCTGTGGAATCTAAAAGAAGTCAAACTCATAAAAGTAGATATTAGAATGGTTGTCACCAAGACTATACTTTTAGGGATCATTTCTATAGTTTGTTACTAGAGAAATTTCTCTGAGTGTGTAGAATGGTGGTCACCAGAGGTGAGGGGTCGGGAGGAGTGAGAGAGGGAAAGGGGAGTTATTGGTTGAAGAGTACAAAGTTTCAGTTAGACAAGAAGAATAAATTTTTTGCACAATAAATTTGAGATTTATTGCACAACAGGGTGACTCTAGCCAAAAATTATGTATTATATATTTTAAAATAGCTGAAAGAGTAAATTTCAAATGTCTCACCACAAAAAATGATAAGTAAAGGAGGTGATGGATATGTTAATAACTTGTTTAAGCATCTCACATTGTACACATATATCAAAAGATCACATTATACTTCACAATGGTATACAACTATGGTTTGTTGATAAAAAATAATATTAGTAAAAACTTTTTTTAAGAAAAAAGCATGTCTTCTTGGCAACAAGTAAAGACAATGTTTCCAGACGGAAAGCGGGAAGACCACACCAAATGATGCTGATAGGTAAGTTACATGGGGACTTGGGACATTGGACTGAGCCACGTGGAGGTCATTGGTAACCTTGACAGGGTAGTTTCTATGGAGCATGAAGATGAAAACACATAAGTCCGGTGGATTCGAGAGAGGATAGGAGAGGAGAAATTAGAGTCATCAAGAATAGACAACTCATTTGAGAAGTTTTATTGTAAAAATATACAGCAAAATAAGGTGATAATGGGAGAGTGTGGAATCAAAAAAATATTTTTTAAGGTAGGAGGTATTACAGCTTGCAAGTGTGATTACTGAAATGAGTCTAGAGAGAGGAAAATACTGATGATGGAAGACAGAGGAATCATTTGTTAGTGTGATGCCCTTGAATAGTGCAAAAGGGAAAGGACCTGCTTGTGGTAGTACCAAGACCAGCGTGGTTCCTCCTCAGATGAACACCAAATGAAATAGTTGGTTTGAATTTGGGGACCATGTTATACCCATAGCACAGTGTTTTATTTTTCTCATTACAGCTTTTTTGTTTGTTTTTTGTTGATTGTGTACAGTTGAGTTTGAGAAATTAAATGCACATCTCATGGTATCCACTGACCTTCTCTTTTTACTCAGCTGTTTATTCACCTTTCTAAGAGCCATGGTTCCAGATCCACACCCAGTGTTGCTCTCAGTGTTATCTTGCCCTCAGCAGCCTAAGTACATAGATGAGTGGAAATTAAGTACATGAAAACTTGACCATTTATGCCTCTGTTGGGTGACACTTAAGTAGGATAGACATTTATTAAAGGAAAAAAAGACTTGAATTTCCTAGGAGCAGGCAACATTTCTCCCATGTTTCACAAAATTTCACAAGTGAAAAGAATCATGCAAGATTTGGCCCTTGATTTCTTCTATCCCTTGAAAATGATTCAACATTTCTTTCTCATTTGCAAGGTAGATTTTTTTTTAATGTTTGAAATCTCAACATTCCAACAGCAGCGTCAAAGCACCAGGCTAGAGACCAGTGGAAAGACTGGGGCCTGTGCCGTAGGTGATGCTGCAGCCCACATTCTGCACTAGGCATCAGGACAGCTCCAGGGCTCACGCAGAGGTTATTATAGTCCTGCATATGGACCATGTGAATAGGAGTGCATAAGAAGTATTTCTTATTCCTTAGACTTTATGTACTTAAATGCTTTCATTCAAGAAATGAAGTTTCAGTTCCAGGCATTAAGTTAAGCATAGGAGCTACAAACTTAATAATTGATGGTCCTTCTTCCTCAAGAGCTAACTCAAGTCCAGTGTTGAAGAAAGGTAGTAAATTAGTAACCCCCATGGAAGCTGAGAAGAACCTGCAGAAGTCAAGTTCTGTCTAGAGTCAAGGATTGGGGTGGGCCAACGTAGATTTTAAGGGCCCTTTCAGGAATGTGGTGAAGTGGGTTTTTGACTACAAAATGTCCTGTCATCACCTGTGTGGATTTAGGAAGGCCACAGTCTCTAAGCATTCATTTCCTCATTTGCAAAATGGGAGTAATAGTAATAATGATAATTATGTTACAAGAAGATGTGCTAATAGATGAGATATTTATCAACTGCCCAGTACAGGGGCTTTGCAGGTTAATTCCATGCCCCTGTTTTTGTCCTTGTAGGTTTGAGTACTTTAACAATAAGTTGAAGGTAAATGTCTGCAGGTAAGACATGGAAAAATTAAGATAACCAGAGCTCAACTGTAAGTTAAAAGGCATGCCTTTGGCCCTTTTCGCAAGATGGCACCAAAGGCAAAGAAGGAAGCTCCTCCCCCTTCCAAAGCAGAAGCCAAAGCAAAGGCATCGAAGGCCAAGAAGGCAGTGCTAAAAGGCGTCCACAGTCACACAAAAAAGGAAGATCTGTACATCACCCACCTTCTGGTGGCCAAAGACACTGCAACTCCGGAAGCAGCCCAAATATCCTCGGAAGAGCCCACAGGAGAACGAAGCTTGATCACTATGTCATCATCAAGTTCCCCTACCACAACACACTTGTGTTCTTTGTGGATGTCAAAGCCAACAAGCACCAGACCAAACAGGCTGCGAAGAAGCTCTGTGACATTGATGTGGCCAAGGTCAACACCCTGATCAGGCCTGATGGAGAGAAGAGGGCATATGTTCGACTGGCTCCTGATTGCGATGCTTTGGATGTTGCCAACAAACTTGGGATCATCTAAACCAAGTCCAACTGGCTAATTCAAAATATATATATATCTTTTCACCTTAAAAAAAAAAAGGCATACCTTTGGAATCAGTTGAAGATTTATAATTAAGAAAAAGTTTCCACAAAATAACTCACTTACAGTCTTCACAAATGTCAAGGTCTTAAAAGACAAAGACTAAGGAACAGATTAAGGGTGACAGAGGAGATGTGATGATTAAATGCAACTTGTGATTCTAGATTGGATCCTGGACCTGAAAACATTTTCTCCATGTGCTGCAGAGGACAATATAGGGACAATTTGTAAAATTTTAATAAGGTTTGTTGATGTTGATAATTATGCAGTATTATGTAAGAGAATGTCCTTGTTTTCAGGAAATATATTAATACAAGCATCTAGGGGTAAAAGGTGACACGTCTGTAATTTAATCTCAAGAGGTTAAAAAAAGAATATGTATGTATGAGTATGTGTGTGTGTATACATGCACACACATACACAGAGTAGAGAAAGAGAAAATAATAATGCAAATGTGTAAAATTTTAACATTTGAATGTGGGTGAAGGGTATATGGGAATTCTTTGGACAATATTTACGATTTTTCCATAAGACTAAAATTATTTCTAAAGAAAATAAATTTTCCATTATAAAAGGCATAGTTAAAGACTTTTAAGTTATAATGATTCAGGGAATCGTACAGAGGGAAAAAAATATCTAAATTAGCAGCCAGGCTTTGGAATGGAAATGCATTAAAATGACCCAAGCTGGAGTCCTGGCGAGGCTTACAGAATTCTAGAAGGCCTAATTAGAAGTGATGAGACCTGAACTGAGAATACCTTGACACACTCTCATTAGCTCAGCATCATCAGTTCCTTCCTAAGGTACAGTTCAACAGGAGGGCACCATTTGTGTGGCTTCCGAGATGCCCTGAGGCACTGCATGGTGTGTCAGAGCTTCCTGTTTGAAAGCAAAGAAAAGGTAAAAGCGTAATTGTAGCAACAGAGCAGCAACAAAGCACACACATCTGATCCCACCTGTAAATAGCTGGTGTGGGGTGATGCCTTCCAGAAAATTACATACTGTGATTATCACCTCTTAAAATGTTTTTATTCATGTAAAGAAGTCTGTAAACCTTAACCAGGCTATTGTAATGTGCCATTTCAATGTCAGACTCACTCGCCTCCCCGTAATTCAATGTGCACATTCAATTCCTTGTTTCTGGATAATAAACATCACATAGAATATGGGAAATATACATATGTACAAAAATATGAATTAATAATCCTAATATATATTTATGTATAATGTCTAATTACATATTCATGGATAATACATTATATACAATAAATAAAATATAGTAAGCCCTTAGGAATCAATTAAAAGTTGCTAGAATTAATAAATGGCTCAATAAAAAGTACAAGTATAAAATTCACAAAAATATCAGTGGAATACTAGCAAGGCAACTCTCTAAGACAATCCCCTAAAAAAGCCTGTGAAAAATTTTTAGGAAGATCCTATTTTGATGGCTTCAAGGGGTGTATGTTTAAAACTTTCTATTTAAGAACATAAATTAATTAATTCCATTGATAAATACCAATAGACAATGAAATAACTAATCCTAGTGAGAAATGTACTATAAGTAAAAATACTTACTTCCCTGAATTAAGACATATAAAAGATACATTGTATACTGCTATATCAAAAAAGCTAAACATTGTAAAGATAGGATTTTTCTCAAATTAATATATAGACTTATTGTATTCTCAATAAGAAGGGCGGCTTGGAGGAAATAATCCTAAAATTCTTCTTAATATATAAATAGGAAAGGATATCAAAACAAATTTTTTAAAAGAGAATCAATAAGGGAGGATCAACGTT
>NW_012148363.1:1982294-1985641 GCF_000956105.1 Propithecus coquereli | reverse complement strand
AAAAAAAAAAAAAAAGTAAAGAACTGTACCAAATAAGAAAAACACAGAGTAATTTATAAAAAGTAAAAGGAATGGATAGTATTTCATAATATTGATAAAACAAATATTGAGCTCATTCAGTATCACTAACAAAGGAATGAGAGAAACAATAATGTACGTTTCTTCATTGATTAGCATATAGTGAAAGTTTGTCTTGGTCTGTTACATCTGCTACAAGAAGTTACCACGGACTGGGTGACTTATAAACAACAGAAATTTATTTCTCGCAATTTTGGAGGCTGGTAAGTCCAAGATCAAGGTGTTGGCAGATTTGGCGTTTGGTGAGGGCCTGTTTCCTGGTTCATAGATGAACATTTCCTCACTCTAACTTCACATGGCGGAAGGCACGATAGGTCTCTCTCGGGCCCCTTTTATAAGGACACCAATCCCATTTATGAGGGCTCTACCCTAATCACCTCTCAAAGGCCCCACTTCCTAACACCTTCACCCTAGGGGTAAAGATCTCAACATGTGAACTTTGGAGAGACATAAACATTCAGACCATAGCAGTATTCAATTATAATATTCAAGGCTACTGAAGGTGTGGTAAAATAGTGCAATAATATGTTGCCAGATACACCATAAAATTGGTTGATCCTTATGGAAAGCAACTTTGTGATTTAATCAAGAACCAAAAGTTTCCTGGTAATCCCATTTTGGAAATTAACTAAGGAAATTATCCAAAAGATGAAGGAAAAAAAAGCACAAAAATGTTAAACAGAGAATGATTTATTATTGTCAGAAACTGCTAATCCAGGCCAGGCTTTTGACTTCCAGAAGTCTGCTCAGGAACCAGGGCAGGATGTTGCTTGACACTGGAAACACCACCTGACAGATGCCGCATACCTGAGGAAGATGCTGAATTAAAAAGCAAGGCTGATGTCCAATCCCTGATGTGTCAGAGGCATCCAGGAGGTCCCTCGGGGTGACCTTGGCTGTCTCAGGCAGTGACCAGCATTCAGGGTAAGTGTGTCGTCAGAGGAAGTGAGGAAGCAGTCGGGGTAAGAACCATTGCTCCTATGAAAGGGAAGTGCCCTTCCATTTCTACCATGGCAACAAAGGTGGCAGACATGTGCATGACCAGATGCAGATGGCTGTACGGTCTAATCTGAAAACTCAGTGCGGCTTCTGGTCTATGAAAAAGGATCAATGAACAGATGGATCTGGCTCAAACAGAGGCTCCAAAACCCAGGCACAAACTGAGGCTGAGCTCTGACGTTGGCTGGCTTGCCATCTATGAAAGCATCCGCTTTCACCGATAATGAATGGGGAAGGGAGTGGGGGAGCTGCACTCCAGGAGATGGCATCTATTAATACCCTTTTTGTGACAGTGTCACATAAGTCTTCACAACCATGAGAGAAGGCAAATGGGAAGAGAAATCTAAGTAAAAACCTCCTGGGAGCATTTGGAGATCAAAATGTGGCACACATTCACCTGGCCAAGGCACAAAAGGCACAGATGGCAGGATTAACCACCTGTTTCCCAGCTTCTACATTGGATGCTTTCACATTTGAGGCCTTCCTGACCTGGATGGGGACTGCCCCTTCCAGGGATAGCTAATTCTTAGAGGGGACAAACTCTCCTTGGGGTTACCTTTATAAGCAAACTAACCAATTCAGAGCCCGCTTCCCCTCCCCACCCCGCTTTGTGAACTTACACTTGGGGACATTATTCCCCTGTCACAATCCTCCCAGGCCAGGCTTCAACAAGGAGTTATGCAAACAAGCCAGTCCTAAACCGGCTGCCTGATTACCCTGCCTTGCTCACTCCTTCCTGCAAAAACCACGACGAAGTCTCTTTCCCACGGTCCTCCTCACTCTCTGTGCCAACAGACAACCTTCGTGTCCCTCCTGTGGCCCAGGACAAATGGTGTGGCATGCTCCCCTTGTCCAAGGCAATTGTCTCCCGATCTGTTGTCCTGACCATACCTGAGTTCAAGATAAAATCTACATTTGAAAACAGTGGCTGATGGGCAGATTGTCAGCCTCTCAGGAGGGGCACATGTCATCTGCCTGCTACCTGCCCAGACCACAAGGAGTGCCCAGCAGATCCACACATCAAAAGGTAAATAAAATGGTTATTTCAAACCACTAAATTGGGGGAGGACAGAGTTGTTACACTACAAAATCTTCTGAAACACCGTCTGACATCTCTGAGGTTAGCACTCCTTCGATCTGGACTTGGAACCCCTTCCTGTGGCAGAGAACGGGGTGAACATCGTACTGAGGCTGGTGGACGTGTACACATGAGGCTCCTGCCACCCGCGGGAGCATCTGAAGGTCCCTCGGGCACCCTGAGGTAGCAGTGAGGTCCAGCCCTAGGAAGCTGCGGCGTCAGGCCACTACCCTGGACCTAATCTTGAGAATGACTGAAGGCCAAAGCCCGTGGAAAAAGGAAACAAGAACCTTTACATGGTTTGCTGTGCAGGTATTAGGAGTTCTGAGGGAGCCTGGTCCTTCAATCTTCTTTTCCTATACACACACGGGAAAGGATTAATATACAGTCATCACTTTATCGCTCGTTAAAACTGCATTGCAGATCATAGCTTAAGCACAAGGCCAAAATAGGCCTTCTTATCACTTCCCCCCCGACTGCAGGCAGCAGACACTTGCACAGCTGAGGCTGAGGCTGGGCCTGGAACCTGACCTTGTACGTTACTCAGTGAATCACAAAGCCGGGCAACCACCTCAAGGACCCACACCCCCAAGGAAGTTGAGTAAGAAAAAACAAACAAACAAAAAACCTGAATGTTACACCCTCTCTGGAGAAGAGACCACAGAGAACATGGACGAGAGTAGGTCTGCAGTGCACAGTGGCTGGTGGCCCAGAGCAATTCTAACCTAGGAGGCCTCAACAGGGAGCCCGCACCCGGGCACTGGGAGAAGAGAGGTGCAAGTGCCAACCTGTGCTGGCTTTAAAGTAATCATCCTACAACGCCCCAAGTAGGCAAGTGTTGGTAGCCTTTACAGATGGAATGTCCTGCAGTCATTGAAAATAAATGAGTGCAATTCTTGATATTGTATCTCACGACAGAGAGACATGCCCCTAGTCATCCTCCTGAGCACCCAAAGTAATCTCCAATCTTCCTGCAGACACGGGGCACTTGGCCTGGACTCTCCTGGCTTGTAGCAGCCTGCTCACACTTGCAGCTTCCTTCAGTTCAGGCCCTTACTCTAGGTTCCATCGTTCAGTTACTAAACTGCTCTGGTCCTCTGGCTCTGCTTCCCCTTGTGTACTTGGGCTTAGATCTGCCTCAAGGCCCCATTTGGACCATGTCAAGTAGAATTCCTGTCCTGTCGGAACCCTC
>NW_012148363.1:1981419-1982244 GCF_000956105.1 Propithecus coquereli | reverse complement strand
TCCTGACCTGGATGGGGACTGCCCCTTCCAGGGATTTATACAATATTATGTTTACAATAATTCTGTACATTCTATAGACAGCATTATGAATAATGGGAAAGGGTAAGCTTATTTGACAATGATGCTAGAAAAACTGATTGTAAGTATGGAACAAAAAACTAGCTACTAACTTCGCTTCATACTCCAAAATCAACTGTAGTTGGATTACAGAGTTAAAAAACCATACCACTGACAATCAGGAAAAACAGAAAACAGAAAGAAAAAGAGGTAAGGACTTTCTAGACCTAAAGAAATAAACAAACATTGAAATAAAATAATCTAAAAGTTTGACTACATAAAACGAAAAATTCTTTTATGTCAAGGGAAAAAATTATATAAAATCAAAGAAGATAGAGGGGAAAAAACCAGTTCTGTAAAGGTAACAATATTATGTAAAGAACTATAGGCTGGGCGTGGTGGCTCACGCCTGTAATCCCAGCACTCTGGGAGGCCGAGGTGGGAGGATCACTTGAGGTCAGGAGTTAGAGACCAGCCTGAACAAGAGCACAACCTCCTCTCTACAAAAAAATCCAAAGATTAGCTAGGTGTGTTGGTGCGCATCTATAGTGCCAGCTAGTCGGGAGGCTGAGGCAGGAGGTTCGCTGAGCTCAGGAGTTGGAGGTTGCAGTGAACTATGATAATATCACTGTACTCTAGCCAGGGTGACAGAGTGAGACTCTGTCTCCCCTCCCAAAAAAAAAGTAAAGGCCGGGCACGGTGGCTCATGCCTGTAATCCTAGCTCTCGGGAGGCCGAGGCGGGCGATTGTTTGAGCTCAGGAGTTCGA
>NW_012148363.1:1968755-1980411 GCF_000956105.1 Propithecus coquereli | reverse complement strand
AAAAGGAGCAGGACACAAATTGTATTTGCAACATTGTGAAAATATGCCGAGGGGAAACAACAGAAGGACTTTCCTAATTCAATTTTTTTTCTATTATCATGGTTACATTGTTATGGTTCTAAAGTCTATTCTAAGATAGTTCAAACCCTGTTTTTTGTGGCTATTTTCTCTCAAAATGGAGGTCAATCATTATCTTTAATTATACCAGGAGATTTGCATATATTATTTATTAGCTCCTTTGTCCTTGGGTAGAGACTAGTAAAGCGGAACCAAGGAATTTAAATTCTTTTGACTAGAGAAGAAAAAAAATGTAAATGCCCATCCTCACTTCAATTTATTTCACAAAATTGAAAGAGAAGGGGTAGTTTTAACTATTGGCAATGTAAAATTGCTATTCTAAAACTGCTTAAGTTGAAAACTTTTATTGAGCTATTTAACTTTATAAAAAGTGTATGAAATAATTTTTTTAGATTATCACAGACTGTTAAAGAAAAAGTATCTACTCTGGGCTTAAAACCCTGAAGGACAATTCTAGGGGGCAGGACGCAGAGAATAAACAGAAATGTTCATGGCCAAGTGAATGCGTGGTTTGCCGGAGGTTACAGTCAGGAAAGGGCAGAACTAGCACTGGATCCTTGGCATTCTCAGGACTCTTTGCCACTTTGATCCGCTGGGAAGCCGGATGGAAGATATGACATACATCCCGGACAGGAAAGAATTGGGGTTTGTAGTTTTGCGAACAGTTCAATGTGATCCAGGGGTAATGCGGCTGACCTAAAACAAATACGCTCTAGGCTTCATTAATGGAAATACGAAGTCCACCCATTGCCCACCACGACAGCCTAAATTCTCTTCCACTCTGAGATTCTCTAATTCTCTCAAACCCTTGAGTTTCTCCCTGAAAAACTTCCAGGATGGATTAACTTGAATGTTGAAACATAGAAAAAATATTAAAGTGGTATTGTAAAATTCTAAAGACAATCTATAGTATGAAACAAACTGGGTCTCAATTAGGTATATGACAAATTATAATAAATGTCAGAGAATCAGAAGCCGAAAAGCATGGCAAATTTATGCAAAAAGTTCAACAGGAAAACTTACAATTGAGGACTTTTCCTTAAATTAGAAGGGGAAACTATAACAAGACTTAGAGTATATTATGTTGAGAAACCTTAAACTATAGGAAAAAAAGTACAAACCATGTCCTTGTTTGTTTAAGGCATTTCTACCCATATCTTTGCAGATGGTCAAGGAATACTTCTTGATTGATTTGGCACCTTCCCTGACAGCCTCTCCAGAACATCTCTCATTATGAGGCTCTGGTTCTTTCTTTATTCACCCAGAACACTCTTTTAGACTAGATTTTGCCAGGTAGGCATCAGGAGAAAGGGCATTGGAATTTTATATACAGTCTATGGATTTATGTACATGAAAGCACTTGGCCCTTAACAGATGCTTAAAATTGTTTTTTTGTCAAGTGGTTTTGTTTAGGACCCCTTCATAGGTAGGAGTGGAAAACATCCATTATTAGGCATAAGTCTATGTTTATACAACCATTAGTATTTAAATAAATACAATAATTGTACTAGCAAATGTTCTTTAGGTTTCTAGCAATTTCCTAAAATCTACTATTCTAAATGGTTGAATGCAAACACAACCAAACAGTAGGTTAGCTTGTTCTCTCCTGACATCTAGTGTTCCTAATGCATTACTGCAAAATTTTTAACTACTATAGGAATCAAAATGCTGTATAGAATAAAAACTTTATTCATTTTAGAAAGAAATTTGTTTAAATGGAATAAAATCTCAAGCAAAATAACCAAGTTTCTGTTTCTAAGGAGTGAAAGGCTTTTTTCTCTTAATTCTTCTGAGAAATTTCTTAAATGGAGTATTTTCTTATAATTCTGGTAAGTAAAAACTGAAAGACCCAGCATGTATGTAGGGCTGGCCAATTATTGCAGTGCAGGGAAGGAAAATGAGAGATGGGTACTTACTGAGGTCCTACTATGTGTCAGAAGCTGGGCTTGGGCACTTTTGCACGAGTTGTCCCTGCTTTTAGAAGCCATAGGACCATCCTAACCACAGGGTCTTGGCCTACCGACACGGTTTTGAGGATTTCCCTACTCTGCAGTGTGGAAATGGAGACACGCCCAACATCACCTCACCAAATACCTTGTGCCAGGCCTCAAATTACATGAAACTGTGAGCCCTCAGCAGTATCTGGCTGAAAAGAAATGAGTGCAGGGCCTGCCCTTGAAGCCTGACATTCCCCTTTCATTTGGGATATTCCACACACGTAAAAGAATGAGAAGTGCTGGAGGTAAGAACTTTGGCCATTGTTCTCCAAAAACCCCTAAAAACTGAAATCAGCTATAGGCTGGAGAAGGGTACATATCAGGTGTCTCTTAAGAAAAACCCACACTTACTCACTTCTTCCTCCTTTCATTGTTTCCTTTTCCTTTTTCTAATCCACGCCTGTTCCCTCAGTCACACTTGGTCTTTCAGCTTCTGTCCCTCTCCTGCCGACAAAGAAGTATGTGACCCAGCCTTCCCCAGACTCCCACAGGTATCAGTCCTCCATGAGTGGGCACCCATCTCCTCCGAGAGCTTTTCAGACTGTTACTCAGCAACTTCAATAGGCACTTCTTTATTTCTTTAGGGACAGGTCTCACTCTGTACCGCAGGCTCGAGTGAAGTGGTGTCAACAGAGCTCACTGCAACCTTGAACTCCTGGGCTCATGCAATCATCTTGCCTCAGCCTCCCAACTAGCATGCACTATAAGGGCGTGCCTCCACACTTGGCTAATTTCTCTTATGTTTTGTAGAGACAGGGTTTCACTATGTTGCTCAGGCTGGTCTCAAATTCCTGGGCTCAAGCAATCCTCCCACCTTGGCCTCCCAAAGTGCTAGGATTACATGCATGAACCACCTCGCCAGGCTCAACAGCACTTCTAATCAACGTCAGCTCTTGCCCCCATTGATGTAGTGACATCAGGCTTGACAAGGGACAGACACTCTTTGCCTGAATGGGACTGCTCTTCTCCCTTGCCCTCAAGCCCTTGCCTGTCCTTCCCGCTGGTGGTGGCATGTGGAAGGCAGGGCTGTGGTCAACTTCGAAAGATTCCATTCTTGGAATAAAGCGATTCCAGCATAAAGGCTTCGAAAAATACATAGAAAAATGGTAAACCGAACATCAGCAGAAAAGAAGTGATTGTTCACATTTTCCTGCATTTGTGGTCATCATCAGTGAAGCACAGAAAGAACCTTTGGAAGCCAGTATTCACGGGCAGCAGGCTGTATGATGCATCGTGAATAATGGGAGAGTCGGAATGAAGCGTGTCTAGGCATCTGCAGAGACAAGCACAACTATATGGTTTCAATACAAACAGGCTGGGAAGAGCTCTGGCATCATGAGCAGTAATAGTGTTGCTACATTTTTTTAGTGGTGGGAGACATGAACTTGGCCAGGAATGGCACATTCGACAATAAAACACTCAACAAAGAATCTTCACATTCATGTACAGAAACTAAATCTGCCACATTTCTATTAAAATTCTTCCCTGGTTGACCAAATTTGTTAATCCCTTTCAATTTCTATGTTCCATTTGTCCTGACTGCCTAAATATTATGACTTATCTCAGTATCTTCAGATTACTGTTATCTTTGTGTGTGCAAAATCACTCATAATCCCCTCCGACATCTTTCCCAATCACTATTTCCCATGTTTCCACTTCTCTAGTCTGAAAGACTGCAGAGAACAGATGCACAAACACCATTTATCAGATAAAGCTCAACAAATTCTCTCTCTCTTCCAACAACTTGGTTGTCCTCAAGGAGTTCCTAAATTTCATACTTTTGACGGTTTATATGGGTTGGTGCAGAGTAGAGGAGGGTAACACAGCTTTAAAAATACATGAAAATGTACCAAAATAAATGTATGACAGCTTTTTATTTTCCACAGGAAAAAAAGTTCATTTATAAATGGTTATAATTATTGAGGTCTGCTGTGCCAGACATTATGAAATACATAAAATTCAAGACACAGACTCTGCTTTCAGGATGTGTGCACTTTAACTGTGGAGCTAAAACAGAGCAGAAAAGGAGACACACACACACACACACCCATACCCACATATACATAATACTCCTGAGACCCAAAGGAGGGAGACAGCACAGTAAACTAGAGGTAGGATTTAAAAAGTCTTCAGCAAGGAGGATAGGGTTGGTGGGGAGAGGGTAATATTTATTTCCAAAATCAATAAGTTAGAAAAAATATTTGTACTTTCAATAACTTTATTTTTCTAATGTTCAGATACAAGGTTTTTCCATGAAAAACACTATATTATTTACCTATCTCACTGTTTAATTATCAAATGTGATATAAATAGTCACAAACTCAATGAAGAATCAAAGCCAGTCACATCATAGAAAAAGAATCCCTATGTCTTTCTAATATTGCCATGGGTAGCAAGTTATTGTTAACAGTTCAATCACGAAATTATTCAACATTGCTCTTTAACAAATCCAAGACTTTCTTTCAATCAAATATATAACATTGCTGAAACGAAGAAATATTTCCAGTAAAAACTGGATGGAACTGATAAATCAGTGCTTTCTGCTCTTCAGATGCAGATGGAAAATGATGATTGTTTTTCCGAGCTACAAGAAAAGGAAAGTGTTAATTTTTAAAAAGATTGGATGACAAAATTTTCCAAAGACTACTTTATAATATTTCTTCTTCCTGCAATCAACATTATGTGGGAAAATACCAACAGGAGGAGAAATGCTTTACAAATTTCCCCCAAATAAGACAGCATCTGATCTACTGACGCAGCAGCTATGCTCTACTTGCCCCGTACCACACCCACCGTGGTGCTCGCTCCCCAAGTCACCCAAACACGAAGCGGCTATGTGTGTACAGCACTAAATATGGAGCCTGGGGATGGAAATACAAGAAGGAAAAGGTCCTAGCACTCAAGAAGTTAGCCTAGTAACCACACAGAATCGTATGACATAGTGTTTTCATAGTGTATCCTTACTGAGATGCGAAAAGAGTAGAAGGATGGAGAAACGGGTGAAGCTAAGGCGGATGGAAAAGCATGTTCACAGATAAGGCAGAAGGATGAAAAACAAGGAGGCACGGTGAGAAGGTCGGCATAGCCAAAACTGGCATGCAAGGGGCTGAGAGCTCAGACTTCTTCCTAAAGGCAAAATAAAGTAAACAGGCTCTTACGGCATTTTTAGAAAGGAGGACATTGGAAGATAAAGACTAAATGGACTGCCATGTGATCAACACTGCAGCTAACTTGGCTATGCCCACTGCTGTTGGACTGGTGCTGCACATGGGAAAATTTATTTTTTTAATGTGGAGTTTTTGTCATGAAACCATCTACTCAACTGTGCATAATTCTAAACCGGAGTGAATTCAGTAGGAAGTACTTGACTTCCCAACTAGAGCAGGAAGTTGATAAAAACTTAGGGCAAGCTTGGAGATGGGATGAAAACAGGCTCACCGAAGTTGTCAAATGGCCACGCCTCACCACAGTCCTCACTTAACGTCATGGAGAGGTTCTTGGAAACTGCGACTTCAAGCAAAACGACAGCAGGTCCTTGAATAACATCATGTCCTTCAACGTCATTGGGTTCATTATACGTTGTTTAAGCTTAAAGTCACAGTTTCTAAGAACCTATCAACCACATTAAGTGAGAACTTACTGTACCCATACCGCTTAACTAAAAAATAAGCAACTACAACTAAATTCTCCATTTCACCCACAAACATAATAACAAAGCCTGAAAATATCTGTGTTTTCATAACCAAAAAGCAGGCAAAGCTTATTAACTACAGACAGGCAGCCTTAAAATCACAGACTAGTGGTTATTATATCATTATCTTTGAAGAATAACATCTAATTCTCAGAGAATGTTACAGTTAAAACATTATTCCTAAAAAAGAAGAGTAATGGAGGAGAATCTAAATGAAAAGTATCTAAGAAAGAAAGAAAGAAAAAGAACTCAACGTTCTTTGTGCCGTTCATTCTGCCCACTCTATCATGTACGATACTGGTATTGAAATAATCGTCCTGGCTTTACCTGAATATCAAATATGTCAATTTCAGGGCTTGCACATTGTTTAATATTTTCTTTTAAAGTTAAACCTACAGAACTTATAGAACATTGATAGAGCAAAAGAGCAGACAAAAGTTCAGATGAGGACAATCTCTTACAAAACTACACTGGAGTGACAAAATTATGCACCCCACATTACCTTCATTAACAAAGAACTCTGCTAAGTAAAATGCAGTTTTCACAGCATTAGGTGCATGGGAAATGCCTTTTATTCTCTTCCACTCATAAGGTGCTTTCTCTGGATGCCACTGGACACCATACACTGGATACTTATATCCTGTATGAAGAACATAAACTAGTAAGCATTAAGAATGATAATGAAATTGTTTTATATCCTATGTAATGCATTATTTTATAACTCACTATATTGGACAAAGTAAAATCGTACATACTCTCTCAGACACAAAATAACTTCTATTCATGGTCAATGTGAAAACTCCCAATAATGTATTTTACTGATTCGCAAGCTTTTACAGTTTGTAATATGATTCACTTTTCTAGATAACTACAGTAAAGTAAAATAGCTGAGCCGAGGAATCTATCCCAGTTCAACAGTCAAGCGTACATCAGTGACACCAGTATTTTCCATGATGGGTCTCTTTCTTCTCCCTTTCATGCCATTCTTTCATGCCCTCCCATGACGATGACTTACTATTCATATGACAATGAACTATGGCAGCAATTCTGGTGTCCTTTTACGTAAGCCAATTTTCCCCAGCCTAAACTGTGTGTCTGTGTGTCAAACTGCTGACTTCACGTTGTCAATTTTTTTAATAGACACTGTCCCTAAGGAATGGTATCAATTTTTAAAATGTTCTCAAAACTTTAAAACTTGGTATTAAAGATTCTTGGTAACATTCAATTGGTATTAGAACTCTTAATGATAAAATGATATGATCCCTGGGATTTGCCTCAAAAAACAATCCAGTGTGGGGAGAAAGCAGATATAAAACAAGAAGGGCCACATATACGTTGACAATTATTAAAGCTGATACATAGGTACCCAGGGTTCCTTGTATTACTGTTTTGTTTTTACATAAGCTTGAAAACTTCCACAATTTCTCAAAAACATAAATATGTATAATATTTAGCTCCTGAAAATGTACATACTCATTCTTTTTCATATGTGCCTTTCCTCATTTTAATAAAACAATAGTCTCCCCTCTATCATCTTTTGCTTTGGAATTATAACCATGACTACTATCAGAAAGCACTTGGAGAAGTGAAGAGAAAGAAGTGATATCTAGGGGAAAGAGCACTGTCCCCTCACATCCCACTAGGCTCTTCCACTGGAGAGCAGGCCACGGGAAAAGGAACATTTTATCCCAGCCTTGTAGGGGTTCCCAAGAGGAAAAACCTACCACAAGCAGCTCTAGGGTCTCTGCTTGTCCCTCCCCACTGCCTCTCCCCGCAGCCCTCTTGTGATCTTGCCCTTTCTTTCTCTCAGGTCTAGGACTACGTGTGAAGCTACCAGCAAGAGACCCACAGGCTGGGTGACTAGGAAATTTGCTGCCACACACAGTTAACTGAAAGGCAGATCTTCTAGTATGTTTCTTCAAGATGTGAAAAGCATTTTTGAGAATAAAAAAATGCCTTAAGTGATAAATCATAATGAAGATTTATCTGATAGATTATAGAGAGGGAGAAAGGAAGATACATATAGATAAATATAAGGGGTCCTTGAAAAGTTCATAGAAAATGAGTATTGGGAAAAAACTATGCATGGATTTCAAAATGTTTTATACCGAAATAAACTCATACTAACTTGTTATAACATGTCTGAACAGGATCTAGTTTGAGGTACTAAGAAGAATAAGACATTAGTTTGAAAGGAGCCCCTATCAGGGCAACATGAATTCTGCTAAAAGCGAAGCAAGGAAAAAAAGCAAAAAAAGTGAAGCTTGGGTGGAAGAATAGCGAAATCAATTCTTTTCAAGAAGTTGATGGGGACAATGCCACAAAGAAGTCAGCAGTTTACAAATGGATAATTCGTTTTAAGAATAAATGAGATGATGTTGAAGATGAACCTCGCAGCAGCAGACAATTCACATCAATTTTTGAGGGAAAAATTCATTTTGTCCATGAGGCAATACTACAGACATCTCAGTTGGTTCAGCTTACACACTTCTGACTGAAAAATTAAAGTTGAGCGAACTTTCCACTTGATAGGTACCAAAACCATTGTGTCCAGACCAACTACAGGCAAGAGCAGAGCTTTCAATGGAAATTTTGAGCAAATGGGACCTAGACCCTGAAGCATTTCTTCAAAGAAGTTTAACAAGGGATGAAATGTGGCTTTACCAGTACGATTCTGAAGGTAAAGCACAATCAAAGCAGTGGCTACCAAGGATGTGGCAGTGGTCTAAGTCAAAGCAAAAGCAGGCCGGCCAAGAGCAAAGGTCATGGCAACAGTGCTCAGGGATGCTCAAGGCATCTTGCTTGCTGACTTTCTGAGGGCCAATAGCATCTGCTTATCGTGAGAGTGTTTTGAGAAAGTTAGCCAAGCTTTAGCAGAACAACACCCAGGAAAGTGCAGAGAGTCCAACAATGCCCAACAATGCTCCCGTTCATTCCTCTCACCAAACAAGGGCAATATTAAAAGAGTTCAATGGGAAATCATTAGGCATCCACCTTACAGTCCTGATTTGGCTCCTCTGACTTCTTTTTGTTTACTAATCTTAAAAAAATCTTTAAAGGACACCCATTTTTCTTCAGTTAATGTTAAAAATGACTGCATCGACAAGGTAAATTCCCAGGACCCTCAGTTCTTTAAGGATGGACTAAATAGCTGGTATCATTGCTTACAAAAGTGTCTTGACCTTGATAGAGATTACGCTGAGAAATAAAGTTTATTTTGTTAATCTTTTAATTCCATTTTCCATGAACTTTTTGAAATCCCCTCATACAGATACACTGACAATCGGAAACAAGTAAGATTTACTCTTCTTTAGTAAACTGCATTACTAAAAGATCAATGCAGGTTCCTGAAAACTGTAGGAATCATGCCCTGCCTACCAACTTAGAACAAAAGTATCAAGAGTAGAAAGAAAATATGCAAATATAGAGCCTCTCAAGTGTTTCTATCTTGGAGGTGTGAGAAAATTTTTAGGTGTTGAAATTTTCAAATGAGCCTGATATAATATAGCCATGAGTAGAACCAATATGGAACTTGATTCCCTACTTTCAAACCCAATACTCTATCCTTTAAATAATTAGGCATTCATTCAACATCTATCAGCTTTATACAAAGCCCTGGAAACACATAGGAGAATAAAACACAGTTCCAGGTCTCAACAAGCTCGTAGTCTAGAGGGAAAGACAGAACGTGAACAAATACGGCAATAAGAAACATTCCCACGTAGCACAAAGAGCACTAAAGACATGGAGAGAAGGAACAACGGTAGTGAAGGCCTCCAGGAGATGGCAACTGAGCTGAGTCTTTCAAGACAGCTAAGAATCAATCAGGAGAAGAGATTGGAGGGGAAGAACAACTTTTCAGAGAAGAGGAAAGGACAAGAGAAGAAGCACGGAGGTGAGAAATACAGCTCTGTGGAGGGCTGTGTGCACAAGAGGTCACTCGGGGTGGCAGGCTGGAGGTGAAGACAGGGAGAGGGTGAGGAGATGATCCGGGAAATCTAGACTTCATCCTCCAATGCTAAAGAGCCACTGAGGAGTTCTGTTCAAGCAATATGACAGGACCGGCACTCTAGGGGGATCACCAGGGCTGGCTGGAAGACAGACTTGTGGGAAGGTTAGGAGACTCCTGAAGCAATCTCAGTGGCAGTAGTTACTGCTGACGTAGGACAGGCGCAGGCTAGATAGAGACGAGGAAACATTCAAGAAGGATTTGGGAGGCAGAAATTGGCATGAATTTCTTGGATGTGAAGAGTGGAGGTGGAAGGTCATGGACAACTCCCAGGCTTCTGACTTTGGATGCTTTGGTGAATGTGATGCTACCCACTGAAATAAGAAAGACAGGCGGGGAAAGAGGGTTGGAGAGAAGATGAAAAGCTCAGATGAAAAGCTCACTTCAGATTGTGTTGCATAACCTGCCCCAGAATTCCCTGGATATTGTTTCTAAATCTTTAAGGTCTGACCTCCTCAGAAGCAAGCCCACATTATGGCCGCCCTTTGAATGACATGTACTACTTCCACTTTATTCTAGCTTATTCCACCCAGTGCCCTGGCCTCTCAGGTGGCACTAACCAGCCTCACCAATTCAAAGACAGGGCAAGGAGGCCATTTGACACACACAACAGACGGAGCCCCCTCACTCTCTGGGCTCCATTTCTACTTCCAACTTCTCCTGGCACCTCTCCATCTGCCCCATCCCATCAAGCCTTGTTCCGCAAGAGGTCCCATCCAAGTTTACAGTTATCTAGTTTTTACCTCCTGGGAAAGCAGGAGACAATGTCTGTAAAATGACATCTCCTCTCAAGGCTTCTGGCCAATCCATCACTTTGTATTGCCCCGCAGAACCTGTACAGCTTGCCTAGTTAATGGTGTGTGACCACCTATACTATCAGTACTGGGACACTTTCTACTCTTTCTGGAGTTTGCTACTTACACAGATGAGTCAGAAATACTCTAAGACAGATATACCCAAAGACATATCAAAGACTAGGAGGCATCTACTCAGAAAAACATACCCATACAACAAAGACAAGCATATACTCAATGGAGAAAAGAAAATACCCATATATGTCAACAGAGTTCAATTCATACCATGTCCACCAGTCATCCTAAACATTCAGGTTATTCTACATCACTATAAGCTATTGGGGTATAGCATACTTACCCAAATTAGAGTTTACTAACATTTGTCGCAGCTTACAGGTGACATTCCAGTCTGAAAAATGTTAATGTCCTAAACTACATTACCTTTACGGAAAGATAAAACAGCTACCATGGTAACTCCACAAGTTATCACCACCTACTAGAATTTTCTCATTTAATCTTTTTCACCAGGACTCAGGGACCGGGAGGAGTCAATTGGAGCTAAAAGCCCACTGACCTGGTTGCCAACTCACATGATGACCAAATTGTGCATTCTACTTTCCCTAACTTCTTCTCACTACTATTATTTACTTGGCAACATTTCTCTCTCCATCTACTTTTTCAGTTTCTGAAATTGTAAAATATAACTTATTTGGAAAAATGCACAAAACATACACACACAGTTTAAGAAACAAAACAAGTACCTGATTTCCTATCACCCAGACTAAGAACTAAAACAGTGTCAGTGTCCCTCCCAAACCATGTACACCTCCCCTCGGCCCAGTAAGAATGACTTTCGTAATTATTCATAGCCCCATGTTTTCCTCAGAATTACCACCCAACAATATGTTATTTTTGCCAAGGTTTAAACATCATATAAATGAAAACATATGGTATATATTCCCTTGTGACTTGTCGCTCTAACTCAAAATTGGTTTCATGATTCACTCAGTGATGCATGCAGATGTATGTGCTCATTGATTTTAACAGCTGTGTAGTAAATATTATTTATCTTTGGCATTGTCTGATG